>NC_086318.1:263051079-263133579 GCF_036172605.1 Pelobates fuscus
CTCAGGCGGCTGCAGCCTTAAAGGAAGCAAAACAAGCACTGGCTCTGCTTGGGGCACCGGGCCAGCTCGGGGCCCCAAGCAATTGCTTGTTTTGCCTGTCTGGTAGCGACGGGCCTGATAAGACATGAGGGAAACCAGAACAAGGCATGGACGGTACAGGACTGTACATGAACTGGGAAGACAAAATAAAAAAATACAAGAGATACAAGGCAAAACAAGAGGAGACATGACTAAGTACTAATATGTGTAAAACACATTGGAGATTTAGACATACATAAATGGCCAAGATGTATGTAGCCCACCACTGCGCCAAAGTACTCCAATTACGGTGGGTCCTAACTGCCTAGATCTGCATGACTAAATGAACAATAATAAAACACACACAGCACTTACCTGCAAAGGAATGAGCAGAGGAAATTAAAACACTACCTGCAGGACCAGACTGAAAAAAAAGGATTAATGGCAAAGGAACGAGTGTGGCAACAAAAATCAAACATTTAAAGGACTCCAAGAGACTGGGAATTCCAGGAACGGAATAAAGGAATGAACTCAGAAAACCCAGCATAAAGAAAACTAGACATAGAATTGAAAACCAGAAAAAAAAAAAAAAATTAAACAAGAATTGTAAAAAGAGTACTGAATACCAGAAGCCATCGCCAGAAATGATCCGCAGCAGTAACAGAACGTAACAGTCATCTAATGTTTGTATTTCCTTTACTGCAAATTCTGTTTAAATTATAATTTATCTTCTGCTCTGTTAATAGCTTGCTAGACCCTACAGGAGCCTCCTGTGTGTGATTAAAGTTCAATTTACAAAGCAGGAGATGAAAACTTTAACATTAAAGGGACACTCCAGGCACCCAGACCACTTCCGCCCATTGGAGTGGCCTGGTTGCCAACTCCCACCACCCTTAAGCCTGCAAGTGTAATTATTGCATTTTTGTATAAACTGCAATAATTATCTTGCAGGGTTAAGTCCTCCTCTAGTGTCTGTCTATCAGACAGCCACTAGAGGGACTTCCGTGTTCTTAGAACACGAAAAGTGTACTAAACGGCGCTGGACCTCTTCACGCTATGTGAGGACCTCCAGCGTCGCCGAAATCCCCATAGGAAAGCATTGAATAATGCTTTCCTATGGGGAAGTCTAATCTGCGTGTGCGGCAGGTTTCGCCCGCTGGCTGATGTTGGTGGGGGAGGAGAGTAGGCGGAGCCCGACCCAGCGCAGAGGGACATCGGTGCTGGACTCCAGTAAGTCACTGATGGTGTTTTAACCCCTTCAGCAACTTGGGATGGGGGGGGGGGGGGGGGGGGGGGGGGGTAGGATCCTGCAGTGCCAGGAAAATTAATAAAAACTTCAGAGGCATGATCAATTCACAAAAACTGAACGTTGTTTTGGTGACTAGAGTGTCCCTTTAACTTTTATAGTCAGTGTGTGACTGCTTAAATTAAACTTTCAGTATAGCTTAATTAGGTCCATTCTAGAAGTCAAGTAAACCATAATTTGAGGAAAGGAGCATGCCTGGGCATTTGGGGGCGCCTTTTTATGCCGCCCCCTGCAAAGTGCCGCCCAAGGCCTTGTTTGCCTCGCGATACACACGTCCCAGGTGCCTGTGTGTGTTAGTATATTCAGGCAACTTGGTGGGGCGTGGGGGGTGGGGCGCCGTGAAGACTTTTCGCACAGGGTGCCTAATTGCCGGCCCTGAGTGTAGTAGTCTGATAAAGTCTCTACAATGGGAATTACATATGATTATGGCTCAACTTTTCAACTGCTAGTCTCAAGTGTCCCTGGCACAGGCTCCTAGCGTGAATGTCTACTCACTACTGGGTGAGTTTTGAGCCTTATGATAATATGATCAAAGATCAAAGATGACTTTCAGACAATACATATTATTTTAAAAAAATTGCTGCAAAATAGTCAGGAACGTTAGTTGGTAATGTAGCAAAACCAATTTTTAAAAAGTAACAAAAAGGTAAAATGCTTTTACTTTACAGAGGAGATTAAAAGGTTGCTGGATTTTTTTTCTGGCATTAAAAAGTCAAAAAGATATAAAAGGACTTAAAAGTCATATTCCAGGGATCAGTAGATCAACATAACTTGCATGCATTTGATAGATTCATGCTGTGTTTTTCATCATATTTAAATCTCATTAGTTTTGCTAAAAAATAAAAAGGTTATGCAGCAACATCCTAATTAGACATATATATTTATTTTTTTTAATTCTATTTTTTATTCTATTTTTTTGTATATCAAGAAGAACACAGTGCATGACTAATACAACAAAATAGAAGGAAAAGAGTAGAGAGCTTTAACACTGTTGGCTGATAAACTGCTCAGAGTATAAGAATAAATCCTGTAGCTTAGCTGGCAAATAGTGTAACAGGAGCCATCCCCACTGCTCCCACATGTAACAAGCGAAATATCCTGGGTTGTCTACTTTTGCAATTGGTATGTCATCATGGGGGTAATTTTTCTTTCCCAGGCTGCCATACTGCCTAAAAAGCGATCATAGGTCCTAGAAATCAATTTGTCAGATTTCCATGCATGAAGATTGGGACCAATGTTTGACCTTGTTATGTCCAAAAACTCTGCAAACCTGTACATGGGGGGTAATTGTTATACTCGCAAGACAATGCAGAATACATATATGCGTGTTTTTATTGCAGTAACATCTCTTAGTATTTTCATAGTCACAAGAAAAATGCTATGCTACATTTGCTATGCTATGCTATGCTACATTTGGAAAAATTAAACAGCTTAATTTCCTGCACATATTTAGATGTTATTCACATTAAATTATGCCTCATATATAAATATTTGATGTCAATAGAAATCTCTATTTACTTAAAAAATGATGTATAATATGTATGGGTGCACTTATATTCCCCTTATTTTAATCCTGCAGTGTGAAGCATGTTTACATTGCAGGGCTGAAATACCTCTAGTACCTGTCACACAGGAAACTAGAGGGGCTTCCGATGAAATAGCCAAGTATAACTCAGCTATTTCAAGCAGATGGTCTCATAGCGACTATCTGATCGGCATAGCATTTTGCTGTGCAGGTGCACTAGCCTCCCGATGCTTTTCTATGAGAAAGCTTTGAATTGGCTGAGATCATCAAGCTTGATGATCTTAGCCAAGCACGCGGGGCCAGTGACAGAGAGCAGCGTGTTGTGGGAGAAAAGATAAGTTAACTTTTTTAGTCCTCAGAGGGTGGGGTTAGACACCTAAATGGTGATGAGGATACTTTAGTGTTAGAAATGCACATTTCTATACCAAAAGCTATAGTGTTCCTTTATTATGAAAGAGGTTAATTATAGGTGAACAAACATATAGCTCAAATTCTAAGTTTTGTTTTGGTTCAAACATTTTTGGTTCAGAAGTGTTTTTTATGAATTTTAAATAACTCTGAGGAGGCCATATGTCTGTCTCTCTCTCTCTCTTTCTACAAGGCCATATCTAAAGATGATAATGAAATTATTTGCCACTCAATTGTTTTTCTATGCATTGGCACTTTAGTTTTGTTACCGTATAAGTGAGAATTAACAGAAACTAAGGGCTTGCATGTGATTCGTCCTGCATTCTAATGCAGACATGTGATGATAATTAAAACTACTTGCGACAATTAGTTTTTTGCCTCATATTTAAAAACAAAACAGTAATATATAAAATGGTGCACCCATAACATTAAATTGAATTACCAGTCATGTTTTAAGTTTAAGCTCAGCAAAGCTTACATTACTTGGTTTTGCCATAGCATTAATTTTATTAACGTATTCTGTTTTCATTTTTCAGGCTGCCATTGTATTTAATCTTTCTGGTTGCTAGCATCGTGTTCTTGGTGGTGAACCTTACGTGTGCAATACTGGTGAAGAAGGCATACGCTGACACTAAAGTCATTGTTTCGATTAGGGTTGCTATTAATGACAGTCTCTTTGTGCTGTGTGCAATATCCCTTTCAATATGTCTTTACAAGATATCGAAAATGTCACTGGCAGGAGTTTACTTGGAATCCAAGGTAATATTGAAGGTGTAAACTTACCAGGCTTGTCATATATTTGCCACATTTATGTTGTTAAGCTCCTTCATCATTAAACAGTTTTATATACACACAACACACACATACTTTAGCATTTATATTTTTAGTCCTCTTCTTTCTACCATTTTATCACATTCAGGCACAGAAATGTATCCCCTATTAAAACCATATCAAAGAAATAACAACCAGACAAACATCATTAAGTTTGTAAAACAGAGAAAAAAAGGCATAGTGCCTGGATTGTCCTTAAGTATTTATGTAATGAAAAGAAAGTACAAGAACTGATAGTGTAGTGAGCTCTTTGTGATGGTAAGAAAGAAAAGATCTTAAGTTGTACACTTACACTTTTTTGGAGCTTTAATCCAGCTCCAACTCAAGAGTTTAGACGGTGTGTGACCACCATCTGAGGATATAGTGTAGCTCTTGTTTTGTAAATGGTTATTCCTTGTGAGGTATGGTGGAGAGTCTCATAGGCATAAAAGTAGAACAGAATAAAATAATATAGTGTAGTATTTTGAGCGCAAAATACCAAAAGTAGGTAAGTATATATATATATATATATATATATATATCAGTGACTCCTAGGATATAGTGTGGAGTGATATGATCCCCACTCTAAGGATGTGTAGGTGGTGCAGGTCATGGAAAAGAGCAAGATACAGGTTGCACAGTCCTAGCTGTGCAGGTGGTATTTATCCCCACCAAGGATATGAAGATCATGAGGCAAGCAGCCGAGTGTTAAGGTCCGGAATAAAAAAAAGTACTTATTGGTAATAAAATAAAACAACTGTAGTAACAAATATGAGAAAAATAAATAAAAGCAATATCTGCAATACACTAACGTGTTTCATGGTATAGTAGACTTTTTCAAAGTGTTTACAGGACATGGGGACCTTCACTGCTTAAATAGGCATGCTTAATGTGATAATAACTGTCGTCACATGACCGCCTTCTAATTAACTTAAGACAGATTTAAAATTGAAAAAAAAAAGACTTCTTGTATTGTGTATACAGGTAAATAAATTAGCTCTAACTTTATTTAAAAATGGAAAAGGACCCTATCAGCCGACGAACACCCAACAACAGTCTTACACACCCTGCAGCTGCCTCCTTTGACAAAACTGCCATCGAGTGACTCATCTTACCAGGCTGCATCAGGGCCTAGTCAGTCACCCATACCATAGTCTGCCTAAATCCGATCTGTTAATGTTGGGTGTAGTTTTAATTTTACAGCTGTTTTCTTTTTTTCTTTCCTCTCTATACTTTCCTTCTCATGCCATTCGCTTCCCTCATACACACACAGACAGGGGAAGGTTGGATGAGTACGAGTACCGGGTGAAAGGGAGGGGTTAGAGAGATTGTTTGAATGTCGGGACCCTTGATGGACTAGCGGGGATATCATTATTGTTTTTTTTGTTTTTGTTTTTGTATGCCAAATAACTCACTTTAGACAAATAGACACCTTCCCTATCCCCCTTTCCATATCAGAAAGACGTCAGTAGACAGTTCGGTGAGCAAACGCTTGAGGGTTTATGGATGAGCGGAAACTTAGCCAGCATTGGACTCTCCATGACCGGCTGTGCCCAGTCAGATGATCCTCGATCAAGGGAGTGAATTGATGTGGGAGAGTGTCATTTACTGAGCTGAATTGGTCTACTTAGACGTAAGGGCATACAATCCCCCCGTACATTAGAGAGATGACAGAGAGATGAGCAGACGTGTGAGCGTGCCCAGTTCTTAGCCCCTCAGAGATCAACCTATCAT
This sequence comes from Pelobates fuscus, assembly GCF_036172605.1. NCBI lineage: Eukaryota > Metazoa > Chordata > Amphibia > Anura > Pelobatidae > Pelobates > Pelobates fuscus. The sequence continues at coordinate 263,056,881 of NC_086318.1, forward strand.
CTTGACAAATCTGTACTTAAGAAAAGGGAACTATTAAAAACTTTTTGTAAAATACTAAAATCAGAGTGACCAGCCAAGGGGAAGCTCTAGGGAGATAAGGGTTTCAAACAACAGCCGCTGGAGTTGGAGCTGAGCCGTGTTACTGAAAAGGCGCAGCTCCAAGAAAATGGCAGCTGAATTCATGCAAAAGAGCATGGCCTTAAAATAGGAAGCGTGACTTCCCTAAAAATGCAGCAGAGATGTCCATCGAGTGATATAGCTTAAAGGAGGACTAGGAATGGCTGATACGGCAAGTATGTAAAATGAGAGAAAAATAAAATAAAAGGGGGATAAATGCAGATCTAAATAATATAAGTAAAAGATAATAAAAAAATTGTACAGTGAGTATATGTCACGACCGCGCTTACCCAGGGGTTCCCTGCTGTGTCTCCGTCCACTCCTGTAGCGGTCCCTCCTCGCTGCGCGCCCAGGACTCCGACGTGTCCCACCGCAAAGGACAGACGGTGGCATCCCTGTGACAAGTGGACGCAGTTTTGCAGCTTCCCACGCCACGACCCATGGGAAGCTCCAGCAGAACCCACGTGTAAACCCCACACACTCTAGGCGCGCACACCCTACAGCCGACCTCTTAAATTGACAGAACACCTTAAACAGCTTAAAGGGCTAATCACTCTTTAACCAATGATATGTGAGAGGTGGATACCTCTCCCCTATATAAACCCAGTTAACCTCTACCTCAGTGCTCAGTTATACTGTGCTCTTCGGTATATACACATGTGAATCCTGTCTTCAGCCAGCCCTTAACCTATCTGCCTGTTATACCGTTCCTTAACCTGTGCTGCCTGCCTTCAACCTTGGCTTACCCTGACTACAAGACTGTCTTATCCCTAATTGGTACCTCGCTTTTGGCTCACTACTGCCTCCTGGGCCCCACCTGTTAAGGACCCAACAGAATAACTGAGCCTAACATGGAGCCCGCAGAGTTAGCCAAAACTCTAAACGCCCTGACTAGACAAGTATCAACGCTAACGCAAGTCATACAAAAATTACAGACACGTGCTTCTTCCCCTGTTACTGGATCTCCACAAGCTCCGCCTGCAGCCCTCCTGATACGATCACTTTGTGGCATTAGAACCACAAGTGTCTTTGCTAGAAGGCTTCTCTGGTAACAGATCTAAATATCGTTCCTTCATCATGGCATGTGAACTGTTATTTGATTTAAAACCGAGGACTTATTATTGTGATGCTGTCAAAGTGCACACCATTATCACCCTTCTGTCAGGTACACCCCAAGAATGGGCCCATGACCTCCTGCACATTAATGACCCTAGCGTTCAAACATGGAATGCTTTTGTTACCGCTATGACCGCTATGTATGATGATCCTAATAGACAGGATACTGCTCAGACTGCCATTAAAACATTACGTGAAGGTCACAGACCTGTCGAGGACTACATAACAGAATTCAAGCGATATGCCACAGACACACGTTGGAACAAGATCGGGCTAATTAATCAATTTCACCTAGGTTTGTCTAAATGTTTAAAAAAAGACGACTTTGCTCATTTTGGTGTATCAGACACTTTGGAAGTTTATATTCAACATGCTTTTCATCTAGACCGACGTCTCAAAGAGCGAAGACAAAAAAAGGCAGAAACTTATTCTCCAGCTTCAAAAAACATATCTTCAAGCTGTTCCCCTACTTCTTCAACCATGGTTTCCGCACCCTCAATAGAAGAACCTATGCAAGTAGGTCTTGTACAAGGAAAGTTACCCCCAGCCAAACTACAAAGAAGAAGGAGAGAAAACCTGTGTCTATATTGTGGGCGTCCTCATCACACAGTGAGAACCTGCCCTGAAAAATCCATTGGTAAGCGGATTAACCCAACTACTATAACTTCCGCTTTAGTCACCGCTACTCCACCCTTATCTGTTTCCCTTTCCTTACAGTGGAATGAAAACAGCTACGCATGTCAAGCTCTGATTGACTCTGGGGCAAGTGACTGTTTCTTGGACATTGACCTTGCACATTCACCTTTCACTCCTGTACACAATAAAAGCATTCCACTACAAATACAACTTGTGGATGGGTCCTTCTTGCAATCTGGTGCACTTACCAAACAAACTAAACCAATTTTAGTGTCAATAGGGAAACATTCTGAGACTTTGACTTTTGATTTGGTTCCTTCCCCATTGTTCCCTGCTATTTTGGGTATCACTTGGCTATGGCAACATAATCCTACTATTTCCTGTTCTACTGGTACCGTATCATTCTCTTCACCCCATTGCTCTCAGTCTTGTTTAAACACTACCAAAAAGGGTTTTATTCATTGTATATTGGAGAGCAACATAAAAAAGAAGCAAAAGGTACTCCCCCTGAAGTTTATAAGGAGTGTCAAGATGTGTTTGATAAAAAGGAAGTAGAAACATTACCACCCCGTCGGATATATGATTGCCCAATCGACTTTCTGCCAGGAGCACCTATTCCTTTTGGAAGAATATACCCTTATCAGAAAAAAAACTCCATATCCTAAATGAATACATACGAGAAAACTTAAAAAAAATAATTTATCCGTCCTTCTTCTTCTCCTGCAGGTGCTGGTATATTCTTTGTGGGGAAAAAAGATGGCAGTTTAAGACCTTGTGTGAATTACAGAGAATTCATATCACTATAAAAAAACAAATATCCACTACCTCTTTTTCCTGAACGTATGGAACGCCTCCAATCTGCTCGCATATATTCTGAATTTGATCTAAGAGGTGCCTATAACCTGCTCAGAGTCCGAGAGGGTGGTGAATGGAAAATGGCATTTTGTACCCTGTACAATCATTTTTAATATCTCTGTAATGCCCCTGCCTCATTCCAGCATTTCCTCAATGATGTGTTTCATGACGTCCTTGATCAATATGTATTCATCTACTTAAATGACATAATGGTCTTCTCCCCAGATCTCCAAACCCATCGTCTACATATGGCTGAGGTAATGAAACGTTTAAGGAAATTTAATCTGTATGCAAAAATAGAAAAATGCATCTTCGAAACAGACTGTGTGGCATTTTTGGGTTTTATCATTAAACCAGGTAAAGTGGAAATGGATACCAGAAAAGTAAATGCTATCCTGAAAAGGCTCACACCCCAGAATAAGAAACATATACAACAATTTATAGGATTCGCCAACTTTAAGCGAAAATTTGTCCGTAACTTTTTAAAAGTAATTCAACCCCTAACACACCTTACTAAGAAATAAGTAAAATGGAGTTAGTCTCCCCTGGCTCAAAAGAGGTTTGATAATCTGAAACAATTATTTAGCAAGGCACCCATCCTTCACCAACCAGACCCTGAGAAAAGCTTCTTTCTTGAAGTCGATGCATCCGGCTCAGCCACAGGAGCAATACTATCACAAAGAGATGTTAAAACAGGTTTATTACATCCTGTAGCCTTCTATTCCCATAAGTTAACGGATGCAGAATCCAATTATGATGTTGGAGACAAGGAGTTAGAAACCATCAAGAAAGCATTTGAAGAATGGTGACACCTACGAGAAGGAGCTAAATACCCTATCACTGTGTATACTGATCATAAAAATCTCGAATATCTACGAACGACGAAACATCTTAACCCTCGACAAGCAAGATGGGCACTGCTTTTTACTTGTTTTTCTTTCCATGTCACCTATCAACCAGGATCAAAGAATCAAAAGGCTTATGCACTCTCAAGGATGCATTCTTCTGAAACAGATAAAACCAAACTACAAACAACAATATTACAGGGACATCACTTTGTTGGCCTCATGTCTCACAAGAGATAAAGGAAACTACCATCTCCAATAATCTTCACACATCACCTGAAGGTTACTCTTTGTCTCATGACAAGATTTTTGTACCTGAAAAAAAAACATCTTACAGGGCTCCACCATTATCATGATACCCCATTGGCCGGTAATGGAGGACAGAGAAAGAAATTACAAAGTATCAAACGGCAATTCTGGTGGTCTTCTCTTCAACAAGATGACAAGTACTATGTCAGCTCCTGTATCACTTGTGCCCCTGGTAAAACCAACACCTCCAAAACTGCTGGATTATTACAACCATTTCCTGTCCAATCCAGACCATGGAGTCATCTTACCGTTGACTTCATCATACACCTCACGATTTCACAAGGATACAATAGCATTATGGTTGTTGTAGATCATCTAATCAAAATGGCACATTTGTTCCAGCTAAAGGACTCCCTATGGCAAAACAAACTGCCATCCCTTTTCTCTACAACATCTTTAAACTTCATGGAATTCCCAAATCTATCCTCTCAGACAGAGGAACGCAATTAATTTCCCACTTCTGGAAAGCCTTCTCCACTGCCTTGCATCCCCAAACCAACGGACAGACCGAGAGAACAAACCAAGCCCTGGAAACATACCTCTGTTGGTTACTGTACCCATCTACAATCCGATTGGAATGAGTTATTATCTATAGCTAAATTTGCCTATAACTCAAAGCAACATGATTGCCCAGGAATCTCCTTTTATGTTGAATTATGGTTTTAATCCAAATACCCTTCCAGGAACTCCCATACTTACACCTGTTCCTGATGTCACGGTCCATTTACAGCAACTAGCTCAATGTTTTCTATGGGCCCAATTGACACTACAAGACTACACTACAATTTTGGTCACCTGTTCAAAAGAGGAGAGGTGGCCTAGTCTAGGGCAAAGGAAATTTATTTTTGTAAAAAAATTTTTAACAGTAGAACACTAAAGATGTGGAATTCTCAGCCTGAAGATGTGTTTTTATCAGATTTAATACATATGTTTAAAAGACCACTATAGTGCCAGGAAAACATACTTGTTTTCCTGGCTCTATAGGGTCCTTGGGTCCCCCTCACCCTCAGGTCCCCCCTCCTGCCGGGCTCTAGGGTGAGGAAGGGGTTAATCCCTTACCTTTTTTCCAGTGCCGGGCTCCCTCGGCGCTGGGGACTCTCCTCCTCCTTTCCCGTCATCGACTGAATGTGCATGCGCGGCATGAGCTGTGCGCGCATTCAGCCAGTCTCATAGGAAAGCATTCTCAATGCTTTCCTATGGACACTGGCGTCTTCTCACTGTGAAAATCACAGTGAGAAGCGCCTCTAGCGGCTGTCAATGTAAACCTACCAGTTTCTCTGAAACTGCTATGTTTACAGCAGAAAGGGTTAATCCTAGATGGACCTGGCACCCAGACCACTTCATTATGCTGAAGTGGTCTGGGTGCCTATAGTGGTCCTTTATAGAGCAATTGGATAACAACTTGCAAAAGCATAATATTCAGAGATATAAATTTGAATTAATGGGACAATAGTTTCTTGATCCAAGGAGATATATGACTGCCATTATGAGGTCAAGAAGGATTTCATTGATATGATCGAAGGGGGGTGCACTGCAGAGCCCTCTCCTCCTGTCTGTCACTCCATGTAGTGTGGCCGAGCAGGCGTACCGTGGTACAGGAGCTTCTGTATCCCCTACCTAGTCTGACTGGAAGTACTCAATGAGAAGAGGAGAGAGAGCAAGTTCCTTCTTACCTGTTCAGATTTTCAACTGTGGATACATGGTCTGATCTCACATGGACGTGATGTCCCTGTCGGTGTTTCCTGAAACTCAGGAGAGCCAACCAGGTTGCCTTAAGTGCTCGGTAATTTGACTTCTGTGAATCTTGAGGTGTCCATTGTCCTTTTGTTACTTGTTACCCCAGATACACTCCCCAACTGAAAGATTAATCGTCCGTGGTGACTATAAGGTTGTTGTTTTTTTTTTATTCTGAATCAGAGACCTTCTGTCAGAAACTGGGAAGTCGTCCATCAATAGAAACTCTTTTTTGTGGATTGCCAAATTTTCATCAATAGGTCTAGCGAAGAGGATCCTCTGTCCCATTCTGCCAGAATATTTCTCTGTAGAGACCTAATTCTTGTCTATCAGCAACCTCCCCAGCAACTGGACGACACTCCACTCTGGGGGTATAACTGATTTTAATGGAGCCACAGCTGGCCTTTTATGAGAATCCCCATGCAAGGGGTTTCCAGATACATATTCCAGGGGCATTCCCCAGTGGACCTGAGTGTAGACTGATGCAAAGTACACAATATAATTACATTACCTCTCAGGTCCAGGACATGTATAATCTTAAACACCCCAAAATATATATTTATCCAAATGGTACCCTGAGGTAACCTGAGCGCCCAATATATCTGAAAAGCGCTCAGATCCCATAAATGTAGCCGAAACGCCACCGGGGTATAGTTTAGACCGATCGCACACAAGGTGCCTGCCCAAAAAGGTTCCATGAAAATAGGCTGTGCGGTCGGTCTCTTTCAGGATTACAAAATACATAGACAATATTATAACAACTGTTCGTGTGTCCGTTCATATGAATATCTAGTTCAGGAGGTTGCTCCCCCTGAACGCCGCTCTGTTCGCATGAATTCCCACGAATGGAACAGAAGGTGGAAGCCCCAGCGGTGTTCGAACCGTCGTGTGGCCGATTTTAGTTCCATACACTGGACGACCAAGCACCGCTGTCTCTGTTCACCACCCAGCCGACCGCTTGGAATGTTCATGTAATTGCGGTTTGTGAGGTGTGAATGGGTTTATTGGTGTTAATGAGCTGCACACTCCACATCTGAGTGGCCTGCTGTTTGCTAGCTTCTTCGGTTGTCGACCAGAACTGCGGGAGCAACTCAGGGGAACAGAATTGACGAACGGCCAGACGAAAGAGGGAAAAAGCATGGGTTTTTAATAAGAGGGACAGGGACTGCAAGCCCCAAACATAGGGGACAACAGGGAGGGGGAAAACCGACACGGACAGCCCAGAGCAGGCATAGGGGTACCGTCCCAAGGCACATTCTGCTACACCTATGTGCCTATCACAGATAGTAGTAACTATGCTACGATAGGCAGGTTGAGGCAAGAATCTTAGAGCTAGATTAGCTATACACACTGCATATTATAGAACATGCTGATCATGATAGTGGTGAGTAGAAAGCATGGCAGAGGTGAGTGACACATAACATAACCGTAGTTGTTATCATATACCATGCAAGGTAAGTAAGTAAATGTTTAAACCACTGGAGACAGGCCCAACATTTCACAGCTTATACAGGGAGTGCAGAATTATTAGGCAAATTAGTATTTTGACCACATCATCCTCTTTATGCATGTTGTCTTACTCCAAGCTGTATAGGCTCGAAAGCCTACTACCAATTAAGCATATTAGGTGATGTGCATCTCTGTAATGAGAAGGGGTGTGGTCTAATGACATCAACACCCTATTATCAGGTGTGCATAATTATTAGGCAACTTCCTTTCCTTTGGCAAAATGGTCAAAAGAAGGACTTGACAGGCTCAGAAAAGTCAAAAATAGTGAGATATCTTGCAGAGGGATGCAGCACTCTTAAAATTGCAAAGCTTCTGAAGCGTGATCATCGAACAATCAAGCGTTTCATTCAAAATAGTCAACAGGGTCGCAAGAAGCGTGTGGAGAAACCAAGGCGCAAAATAACTGCCCATGAACTGAGAAAAGTCAAGCGTGCAGCTGCCAAGATGCCACTTGCCACCAGTTTGGCCATATTTCAGAGCTGCAACATCACTGGAGTGCCCAAAAGCACAAGGTGTGCAATACTCAGAGACATGGCCAAGGTAAGAAAGGCTGAAAGACGACCACCACTGAACAAGACACACAAGCTGAAATGTCAAGACTGGGCCAAGAAATATCTCAAGACTGATTTTTCTAAGGTTTTATGGACTGATGAAATGAGAGTGAGTCTTGATGGGCCAGATGGATGGGCCCGTGGCTGGATTGGTAAAGGGCAGAGAGCTCTAGTCCGACTCAGACGCCAGCAAGGTGGAGGTGGAGTACTGGTTTGGGCTGGTATCATCAAAGATGAGCTTGTGGGGCCTTTTTGGGTTGAGGATGGAGTCAAGCTCAACTCCCAGTCCTACTGCCAGTTTCTGGAAGACACCTTCTTCAAGCAGTGGTACAGGAAGAAGTCTGCATCCTTCAAGAAAAACATGATTTTCATGCAGGACAATGCTCCATCACACGCGTCCAAGTACTCCACAGCGTGGCTGGCAAAAAAGGGTATAAAAGAAGAAAATCTAATGACATGGCCTCCTTGTTCACCTGATCTGAACCCCATTGAGAACCTGTGGTCCATCATCAAATGTGAGATTTACAAGGAGGGAAAACAGTACACCTCTCTGAACAGTGTCTGGGAGGCTGTGGTTGCTTTTGCACGCAATGTTGATGGTGAACAGATCAAAACACTGACAGAATCCATGGATGGCAGGCTTTTGAGTGTCCTTGCAAAGAAAGGTGGCTATATTGGTCACTGATTTGTTTTTGTTTTGTTTTTGAATGTCAGAAATGTATATTTGTGAATTTTGAGATGTTATATTGGTTTCACTGGTAAAAATAAATAATTGAAATGGGTATATATTTGTTTTTTGTTAAGTTGCCTAATAATTATGCACAGTAATAGTCACCTGCACACACAGATATCCCCCTAAAATAGCTAAAACTAAAAACAAACTAAAACCTACTTCCAAAAATATTCAGCTTTGATATTAATGAGTTTTTTGGGTTCATTGAGAACATGGTTGTTGTTCAATAATAAAATTAATCCTCAAAAATACAACTTGCCTAATAATTCTGCACTCCCTGTAGAGACAAGAGAGAGAGGAAATCCCTGCAGAAAAGATAACACATGGGAGCATATTAGAACTCCTGGAACCATTGATTGAGTTAGCCGATCCCCTTCAACTTCTGGCGTGGCATGTAACTTGGAGAGTCCACATGTAGGATTGCAGTGCAGTGCTGAGGCAAGACCTCTCTCCAGCTCCAGGCCTGAGTGAGGGCCGGCATCTGTATTCCACGGACCTGGAAACTCTTAGGTACCAAGCAGGAGCTTGTGTGCCACAAGTCTGGTCTGCTCCAGGGTCAGACTCTGCCCCCGCCGTCCTCTTCTTTATTATTTTTTTTTTATTCTTTATTTTGGTGGTGCATAACAAAGACATGGTTGCTACATGGCAAATTCGTACGATGCAGGTATACAGAGTGGTTTTACAAAAGCATTGCCGTAATGTGGAACCATATTTTTTTTCTTCTCATAATGCATCAAGGTTCAACCTTCGGGATGTGTCTGAGAGGGGCGACTGGATAGGGGGTTGTTGTATGAGTGGGAGCTCTCAGGTGTTCCTGAGCTTTAGGTATTAATATGCTCAAGAGTCTGTATCTAGTGTACTGGAGTGGGGTCAGCATATTTTAGCTCACGGAGGTTTGTAGGTGTTCACCCCGGGTATATTCTAAAGATTGTCTGGTGTCCTGAGATCGGGTATATCAGGTGTGCAGTAGTGGTGTTAGATCGCCCTGCGTATGGGGGTTATACCTCCGTTATACCATCTAGGGGGTAGCAGGGGGGGGCTTCAGGCTACGGGCCAGTTCGGTATTAGTCGTCTCCAATTGTTCTACACAAACATGGTAGATATGAAAGAATAGAGGATAGATAAGTGGGAAAACAAATGTAAACAATATATCAACAGGGATAGTAAGCTTCCTCGCAGACAGTTCTCCATTTCCAGACTCGGGTGCGTTCAGGTGTTAGTAGCTTGCGAGTTGTCGTTCCTTGGGACAAAGGGGGTGATGCGGTCTGGGTCCCAGTTTTCGATGGCAGTGTTAGATTGCTGTCCCCTATTCTGCCCTACCAGTCCCAGTGCTTTCATGAGCGCTGGTGCCCCTTCGACAGACGTGATGGTGTGATTAGTTCCGTTGTGGGGTACAATCAGGAACCCCGGGGCTCTCCAGCGGTATGTGATGTCTTCGTTTCTCAATTGTGAGGTGACAGTTCCCATTGATTTGCGCCAGAGTAGAGTGCTTTTGAAAAAAAGACAGGGAGGAGCCCTCAAAGGTCAGAGGCGTTTTGTTTCTCAGGGCTGACATTATTTGGGTTTTGTCTTGGAAGGTTAGGCATCTGAGGATGACGTCCCTTACCACGCCAGGTGTCAGCTTGGCAGAGCTATTAATGCGATATACCCCGTCTATGATTATCGTTTTGGCGGTAGCGTGGGGTAATATGGTGGTTAGTAACCTGCGGAGATAGTGTGGGAGCTCCTCGGCTGTAACTTCATCAGGGGTTCCGCGTATTTTGATGTGATGTCGGCGCTGTTTGTCTTCTAGGGCTGTGAGTTGCAGGGAGAAGTGTGAGTGATGTTCTTGTAGCTGGTGCACTGTCTCCTCAAGGGTTTTGGTGTCTGATCTGGCGTCAAGGATATCCTCCTCTGCGGTTTGCTTGTCCTCTTCTTTAATAGCAAAAATAGTGTAAAAGTGCTTTGTAATAAATTAAATGTCTTTAATTTAGGATGAAATGCAAATGATTTTAGGTTTTTGTGTTTAAAAGGACACTATAGTCACCAAACCAAATTTACATTAAAGCTGCACCGTAATGCCGAACTTACCTTTCTTTAATCGATTCCTCTTTTCTCCCTCTCTCAGGAACTGTTCTTTAATTCTTCCTGTCTGCTCTAGTTTTCTTTATAAGCCTTTCCCCGCCCTGCCGAGCTCAGTCTGCGCTGTGCCCTCCATGGGTGAAGATGGATTATTTTTTTAGCGGCAAGTTTTTTCTTTTTCGTCAGATTCTTTTTGCCCTTACGATTTTTTTTTTTTTTTTTAAAGTTCAATGGGTATTATGTATTTTTATTTGCCATTTTTTGGGGCTAAAAAAAAAGAAGATTTAAAAAAAAAAAGAAGCCATCATATAGTTTTATTTAATTTTTTTTACAGGTACTTAGTTTGTTGCCCCCTTTGGTATTTTAAGGGCGAGTAGGGGGGTAGGTAGGGGTTTATTAAAAAAAAATTTGGGTGGGGGGGTGACTAGGGGCTTGGGGACCCATAGTCACCTTCGGGGGGGGTAACATTTTCATTTAGTGCCCCACCCGTCGCCTGGGGGGGCCTGGGGGGGGGGAGGACAATAGATCCCCCCTCATTCACATTTATATAAATGAGGGCGGGAGGGGGCCGGGGGGGAGGACAATAGGTCCCCCCCACATTCTCATTTAGGGCCCCCACCCGCCACTCAGGGGTGGGGGCTGGGAGAGGACAATAGGTCCCCCGCTGTTGTTATTTAGGACCCCCAACTGCTGCTCAGGGGGGTGGGGGCCGGGAGGGGAAATAGGTGTCCCCCCCATTGTTATTTAGGGCCCCCATTCCGTTCCGAACAAAGTCCCGAATTGCGTCCTAACACTAATGGAGAAACTGTTCTTATTATGTTAGGATGCAATTTGGTAGTTACGCCGGCGTTCTGTCTAAATGACAGGACGTTCGGCAAAAGTGAAAGGAGGCTTCGCGGGAACACGGAGGAAAGGTGAGAATTGGGGGAAAATTGCTCTGACCACTGGAAAAGAAGCAAACTTTGCTCCTCCGCTGGTCTTTGTCTTATGTTTTAACCCCTTAAGGACACAGGACATGTGTGACATGTCATGATTCCCTTTTATTCCAGAAGTTTGGTCCTTAAGGGGTTAAAGAAACCTAGAGCAGACAGGAAGAAATGAAGAACAGATTCTGAGCGAGGGAGAGAAGAGGAATCGATTAAAGAAAGGTAAGTTTGATATGACAGTGCCGCTTTAATGAAGCAGTTTTGGTATATAGATCATGACCCTGCAGTCTCACTGCAAAATTCTCTACCATTCAGGCGTTAGATCACTTTGTTTATGCAGTCCTAGTCACATCTACCTGCCCACAGCTTTCCTAAACATTTCCTGTAAGGAGTCATCTAATATTTACACTTGAAAATTCTGTTTTATTTAAAATGTCTAACCCTGCTCTGTTAACCACTTGCTAGGACCTGTAGGGGCCTCCTGTGTATGATTTAAGTTCAATTTACAGAGCAGGAGATAAAAACTTTAAAAGTAAGTTTTTGTCTAATTGAAAATGAAACCATTTTGTTTTCAGGCAGCCTGTGTCAGTCACAGCCAGATGAGGTGTGGCTATGGCTGCATAAACAAAAACAAAAGTGATTTAACTCCTAAATGGCAGAAAATTGAGCAATGAGACTTTAGGGTCATGATCTGTACAGCAAAACTGCTTCATTAAGCTTAATTTGTTTTGATATGATAAGAAGAACTTCCCTGAAAAGCCCATGCAGACTCTCTGGAAAATAATAATATTTGCCTGTGGAAACTGCAGAGTCTTCAGAGGATGAACAAGTAGAGAAGGAATATAAACTGGAATCCATCACCTTTCTTGCTTTAAGGCAGAGGTTTAAATACAGGCTCAGGATGCAGAGCCGGCTGGGCTGATTGACTATCAGCCAATCTAATATCCAAATGGCTTGTTGCAAACTGCTCTAGAACCATGATAAAAATGAAGATATCTAAGTTTTTTTTAGCATTCTCAGATGTGTCTGTGGAACAAATGCTACAATATTTTGATTTTGACATGCATTTTCCTTTCTCTACTGGCTTATCTGAAATCTCAGAATTAGACATACTAAAAAAAGAGAAGAAACATTTTTAAAGTAAAAAAATCTACTAGGTGTGGCCTCTAGGTGTGCTGCAGGGCCGATCAGAGCACACTGAAGCAGAGCTGCAAACAGGTAGTTGCAATGTGTGAATAAATAAATATTGCCCTGGAAATATTGAATTTGGCACTTTAATTCAGAAACCACATTGCGCATCCTGATTTCCTGGTAAAACGCATTGCAACCTGTGCATGCATTCCACCGCCACAACCTCCCAGCTTGTGCATCAGACTTACCTTCGCCACGTCTGCCATCCTTCACTGTAATCTGATAAAAGTGTGGAACACAAGTGCCTGATGTGCATTCCAAGGCCTACTTCAGAGCTTGTTAGAGTAAAAGGTGATTTTACTCACCTTTTTTCCTGCGCCGCATGGGACTCCTTGCGGCTTGCCCTGGCCATTTCCCTGCTCTGCCTTCTTGGCTGAGACAATCAAACTTGACAATATCAGCCAATTGGAAAGCATTGGGAGGCTATTGCACTCCACGCTGCGCTAATCAGCATCTCCTAATGGATTAGAAAAAGGCAGTGTTTATATTAAAATGCCTGCAGCGACAAACTATACACACCAGGATAACTACATTAAGCTGTAGTTGTTCTGGTGACTATACTGTCCCTTTAAATATGTGGTGGAGTTTTGAGCACCAGCTTTAAAGAAAATATGGCAGAACTAGCAAAAGTGCAAGCTACAAAACTAATAAGGGTGATGGAAAATGGTTATGAAGGAAGGATAAACAAACTGCATTTGTTTTCTGCTAGGAGCCACTTGTTTAACAGGAATATACAATAGACAAGAGGTCACCCAGATACTGGAAGAAAGGTGTTTTCACTTACAACAAAGGAAAGGGTTCTTTACAGTAAGAGCCTTAAATAAATGGAATTCTCTACCCAAAGAGGTAAAAAAAATAACCTGCCTGATTTTTTTTGGGGGGAGGGGTAGGTGGAGGGGGAGAAGAATATTCAAGCATGTAATTAATATGTACAGTGAGGGAAATAAGTATTTGATCCCCTGCTGATTTTAAACGTTTGCCCACTGAAAAAGAAATCATCAGTCTATAATTTTTATGGTAAGTGTATTTTAACAGTGAGAGACAGAATAACAAAGAAAAACAAATCCAGAAAAACGCATGTCAAAGTTATAAATTGATTTGCATTTCAATGAGTGAAATAAGTATTTGACCCCTTCGACTTGGTGGAAAAACCCTTGTTGGCAATCACAGAGGTCAGACGTTTCTTGTAGTTGGCCACAAGGTTTGCACACATCTCAGGAGGGATTTTGTCCTACTCCTCTTTGCAGATCCTATTCAAGTCTTTAAGGTTTCGAGGCTGATGTTTGGCAACTCGAACCTCACAGCTCCCTCCACAGATTTTATATGGAATTAAGGTTTGGAGACTGGCAAAGCCACTCAAGGACCTTAATGTGCTTCTTCTTGAGCCACTCCTTTGTTGCCTTGGCTGTGTGTTTTGGGTCATTGTCATGCTGGAATACCTATCCACGACTTATTTTCAATGTCTTGGCTAAGGGAAGGAGGTTCTCACCCAAGATTTGACGGTACATGATGGATGGTGTTCTTGGGGCAGGCAGCATTCCTCCTCCTCCTCCAAACACGGCGAGTTGAGGTCAAAGAGCTTGATTTTGGTCTCATCTGACCACAACACTTTCACCCAGTTCTCCTCTGAATCAATTAGATGTTTATTGGCAAACTTCAGCCTGTACAGGTGCTTTCTTGAGCAGGGGGACCTTGTGGGCGCTGCATGATTTCAGTCCTTCACGCTGTAGTGTGTTACCAATTGCTTTTTTGGTGACTATGGTTCCAGCTGCCTTGAGATCATTAACAAGATCCTCTGTGTAGTTCTGGGCTGAATTATCACCGTTCTCATGATCATTGAAGCTCCACGAGGTGAGATCTTGCATGCAGCACCAAACCGAGGGAGACTGGCAGTTATTTTGTGTTTCTTCCATTTGCGAATAATCGCAACAACTGTTGTCGCCTTCTCACCAAGCTGTTTGGCGATGGTCTTGTAGCCCATTTCAGCCTTGTGTAGGTCTACAATCTTGTCCCTGACATCCTTGGACAGCTCTTTGGTCTTGGCCATGATAGAGAGTTTGGAATATGATTGAATGCTTCTGTGGACAGGTGTTTTTTTATATAGGTAATGAGCTGAGATTAGGAGCATTCCCATTAAGAGAGTTCTCCTAATCTCAGCTTGTTGCCTGTATAAAAGACACCTGGGAGCCAGAAACAGTGCTGATTGATAGGGGATCAAATACTTATTTCACTCATTGACATGCAAATCAATTTATAACTTTTGTGACATGCTTTTTTTCCTGGATTTTTTTTTAAAAATTCTGTTACATAGTTACAAAGTGGGCAAACGTTCAAAATCAGCAGGGGATCAAATAAATTTTTCCCTCACTGTATGTGAACAGATTGTCGATCCAAAGAGAAATCTGATTGCCATGATCGAGTCAAGCATTTCACTTTTGTGGCATATGTGACCATCACTTCAAATAGTTTTTTGCCTTCTTTTTTAAGCATACAAAATGTGTTTCAAAGGTTGAACTGGATGGATTTAAGTAATTTTGTTGTCATAGATTGCTGTGTAACAATGTATGTAATAAAAAAAACACAGTGTAAGACACTTGATCACCACGAGTTATAGTGTTTGTTCTTTCTAAACAACCAGGACTTTTCAAATGCAATTATATTACAACAGTCCTGGCATGGCATATCATGTGATTTGCAAAGGCAATTTCTGAAATGAATAGTCAAAGTTTTGCAACTTAATATGGTCTTTTTAAAGTAAGATAGTTATGTCCCTGATTGATATGCAATAACGAGTTCATGTCTTAGCTAATGGAATGTTTATATTAGATCCTTAGGCAAGACGATAGTGAGGTGCACATAGAGGCATGAATCATATGAAGCTAATAGTTCCTCATAACAAGGAAATTATTTACAGCTCTAAATATATATGCAGAGAAAAATACTCTTCAAAATATTTATTTCCATGGAAACAATATGGATTTTGAATGCTTTTGCAGAGTAATTATTTCCAAGAGTTCTGTGTATCGAGAGGACATTCTTTGATGTAAGAAGTCAGAGTCACAACTTTGAATAATTTCAAACATGGTGGTGCATAGAGCTCCCTAAACAAACTCTCCGTGTGATTTGTGTCTGCTGAGATTTGTTGTTTTATAATTCTTCTCTCACCACCAATACTTCCAATTGGTATCCTTTTGAGAAATATCCACTCTGCGTTGTGTATTAATAGTGAATGTAATATCCCTGTGTCACCTCTTCCAATAACTAACATATATCTTTATCCCCTTGTCCAGATAAATATATGACTAGCACTACTAAGGTATTCTACCCGAAATTACAAATAAACAGCCAACACCATAGTTTTTACCAGAGAGAAATCTTTACTTAGAATCTGCCCAATTAAATATTACAGAAGAAGAATGTTACACAGTTATAGTATTACAGAGTTACAATACATTCATAACACTCACACATTCCATCTATATAATAATATCTACTGTATTGTGTATGTGCTGTCAGATGTTATGTGCAGCATGTGTGTCTTACCAACCTAGTCTAATGTGATGTCAGTATCTTCTCTTTTTAAAGGAATTGGTTCCTATTTTGTATTCCTCAGCTCAATTTATATGTAAATGTGATTTACTTTACCAAGGCCCAAAGTGTTGTCTATCCTGTTATTTTATTTAAGTGTGAACTCTCCCAGCCATCCCCTTGCCTCTAACCTAAGGTGTCTTTTCCTAGATGGAGACTCCTTTAAAGACTAGTTGATATGTAAATGTGATCAACTTTCCCAAGGATGTAACTGTGCCTTTCCGGTGCTGTATCTTTCCAACTATCTAAACAGAAACTCCATTTGAAGATAATTCCCGACCTCCCATACACACAGACTTAATCAAGCACATATTAATCAGATATATATATATAATCATAATATTTCCCTCAACATTTGTAATAAATTATTTTGTAAAAATGCTGCAAATCTAGGACTGCCCTCAGACTTGTCAGTCAGGTAGCCCAGGATGATAATTGCTGGGTTGCCTGTGTTAACTTTTTCCAAGAAGACACACACTCAGTTTGGGCTGAACTCTTTCTCGTCTCAGAGGAACTGATAGCAAATGTGGTATGACAGTTTACATATTTCAACTCATACTTAATGATGAGAAGGATTGCTAATGGGCATAACACTGAGCAGTGCAAGAGTCTCTTCCTTATAAGGAATAATGTTATATGTAGATCCACTAAACCCAGGGCCGGTGCTTGGATTTTTAGGTACATAGGCGAAGATGCATTTTTCTGCCCCCCCCCCCCCAAAAAAACATCTTCACCTATGTGCCTCTTAACCAGCCCCTCCCTGGTCCCTTCCCTGTCCCTTAGTGTTCTTCTCCCCTCCCCCCTCTTTTCCCTGTCTCTTGGTGTTTCTCTCCCATTCCCTCCCTGTCCCTTGGTGCACCACACACCCCTTTAGTGGTCACACTCCCCTTCCTGGTGTGTCAATGTGTACAGAGTGTAGCGGAGCGCGGTACAGGAGCTTCAGTTTTCTGTACCCGGCCGAACTGACAGGGAGTGCTCTCTCTGTGAGCACCTCCTGTCAGTCTGGCCAGGTACAGGAAACAGAAGCTCCTGTACCGCGCTCCGCTCTGTACACACTGACAGTCACACACTCAATGACAAACACACAGACGTCACTGACAGACACAGACTCATTGACAGACACACTGATAGTCACACACAGACTCAATGACAAACATACTCTCACTGATTTGACAGACACACACTCATACACTTACAAACACACTCATCATACACTGACAAACACACTCATACACTCACATGCACACACACAGACGCACTCACTCACACACACAAGCTGTCACTCGCAGACGCACACGCTGTCACTCGCAGACGCACACGCCGTCACTCGCAGACGCACATGCCGTCACTCGCAGACGCACACGCCGTCACTCGCAGACGCACACGCCGTCACTCGCAGACGCACACGCCGTCACTCGCAGACGCACACGCCGTCACTCGCAGACGCACACGCCGTCACTCGCAGACGCACACGCCGTCACTCGCAGACGCACACGCCGTCACTCGCAGACGCACACAAGACACATACACTCACACACAGAAACATACACTCACACACAGACACATACACTCACACTCACACACAGACACATACACTCACACACACACACACACACAGACACACACACAGACACATACACTCACACACACACAGACACATACACTCACACACACACAGACACATACACTCACACACATACACTCACTAATTATTTTACAAATAAATATTTTCCACCCAGCCTCCCTACCTGGAGAGCTGGTGTGGATCCTTCCCTGGGGTCCAGTGGGGCTGCTGGGCGGCGTGCGGCTGTGCTGAGATCAGATGCGGCGAGGGAGCTCTAACCTCTCTGCTCTGCTCCCTCGCGCGCTGTCTGCTGATACCGCAGGAGCCGGAATATGACGTCATATTCCGGCTCCCGCGGTATCAGCAGACAGGCAGCGCGCGAGGGAGCAGAGCAGAAAGGTTAGAGCTCCCTCGCCGCGTCTGATTACAGCACAGCCGCACGCCGCACCGGGGGCCGAGATGGTGGCCCGGCAGGAGGGAGAGCTTCCCTCCTGCCGGTCACTGAAATCTTGCGCCCCCAGAGCCCGTGCGCCCTAAGGCCTGTGCCGCCTTATGGACGCGCTGGCCCTGACTAAACCGTGGGTTGAGGGACTTCATTCTCTTTCTCTGTCTCTCTCTCTCTATATATATATTTTATTACTGGCATTTATAAAGTGCCAACATATTCTGCTGCGCTTAAAGGACCACTATAGGCACCCAGACCACTTCCGCTCAAGTGGTCTGGGTGCCAGGTCCCCCAGGTTTTAACCCTACAGCTGTAAACATAGCAGTTTCAGAGAAACTTCTATGTTTACACTGAGGGTTAATCAAGCCTCTAGTGGCTGTCTCACTGACAGCCACTAGAGGCCGCTTCTGCGATTCTCCCTGTGAAAATCACAGTGAGAAGACGCTGGTGTCCATAGGAAAGTATTGAGTAATGCTTTTCTATGGGCGGTTTGAATGCGCGCGCGGCTCTTGCCGCAAATGCGCATTTGGTGCTGACGGCAGCAGGAGAAAGAGAGATCCCCAGCGCCGAGGGAGCCCAGTGCTGGAGAAAGGTAAGTGTTTTAACCCCTTCAGCCCAGCGGGAAGGGGGACCTAAGGACTACATTTGTTTTCCTGGCACTATAGTGGTCCTTTGACCCATTAAGGACAGTGGGCGTTCTATGCTGTCTTTAAGGGGCTGGCTCTAAACGCTGGCGGGCGGCATAGAACGTCAGTGAAAGTGAAGTTTTTTACATTTTTCACACACAAACGGCACTTACACTGACGATATTATTGCTGTCATACTTTTACTGTTTTGAAAACACAAATATTTGTGTTCAGCAAAGTCTCCCAAGTATAACAGTACCCCTCATGCACAGGTTTTATGGTGTTTTCAAACGTTACAGAGTCAAATATAAGGCTTGTGTTTCAGTTTTTTCACATTGAAATTTGCCGTTTGTGATATTTGTGATCAGCGAAGTCTCCCGAGTAAAACAGTACCCCCCATGTACAGGTTTTATGGTGTCTTGGAAAGTTATAGGGTTAAATATAGTGCTAGCAAATTAAATTCCCTATACTTTCGGCCTTGGTTGTCAGGCAGGTCCCGCAAATTGTAATTAATAAAATGACCTAATTATGAAAAATATTACATAAATATATACGTAGAATTATATATATATATATATATATTATTTCGTTCTGTGTATTTTGATATCAATATATATAATAATATCAAAATACAGTTAGAACGAAATTACACACATATCTATTTCATTTTTTTTTTTTTTTTTTTTTTTTACGTAGTTCTCATTCCTGGGCTACCATATGGTCTCAAAGGCAACGTAACCCTGGAACTTCCCAAAACACCATAAAACCTGTACATAGGGGGTACTGTTTTACATGTGAGACATCACTGAATACAAATGTGTTTTTTTATTGCAGTAAAAGCAAACCGTAGTATGACATTCACAGTTAAAATATCATGTAGAACTAAGAAAATAAAATGTCTACATCAATGTCCACCATACAGATTTGTAGTAGAATTAGGATTCAGAGGTTTACAATGTTACAGTCAGTAGATTGTAGAACAGAATACACAGACTGCATTGCCACAAATTGAAGTTTTAGTCGTCACACAAAGTACCATTTAGCAAAGAATAAGAGGTAAAGGAGGAGTCAATTATAGCATTGTCTTGTGGTAATGCATTATGGTTTTGTAACTCCAGGAGGACACTCTGGAGATACCAGAACTTTATGGGTTTCCAAGACAAGAAACAGCATTATGTAATACCCGTAGAATCTTTTTATCCAAGCAAAAGAAAACAAAAGGCAGTATTATGTTGTATGTGGATACCTCATTGGTTTTGTAGTCATTTGCCTGTAAGGCTCCCTTAATATTATTATTACATAAGGCCATGTCCATTATGTTATAATTACATTTTAAATTTACTAAATAAATTCTTATGAAAGGATTAATAGGTTATAGCACCAGGAATTGTGCTCTCCTCTGCCAGCTCTGCAGGACCGGAGGGGAGATCAGAGATCTCCCTCTCCGTTCCGCTAGCACTTTGGTGACAGCCAGCAGGGGAGGGAGAGAGAGAGGACCCGGGGAGCTCTAACCTGCAGCTTCGCCGGGTTCTTCTCTTGCAAGCTCAGAATGTTGCCACGGTTACCACGGCAATGCTCCGAATCTCTTGAGAGTTCACTCTCACCACTGGGACCACCAGGGCTTCCCCACCGGACCACCAGAGATTACAGGAAATGTCCCCACCCAGGCAAAGGTAAGCAGGGGGGAGGGGGATATCATATTTATTTTTAATGTAACAAAATATAAAGTCTATATTTATTAATTTGCCCTCCTATCCCCACACCACACAATAGCTCCCCCACACACACACTATCCCCCAAGCACGCAATCCCCCAAACACAGAACTACCCCATACACACATTGCCCTCCCATTTTTTATTAACACACACTGTACCCCTCACACAACCTGCCGCCCCACACACACACACTGTACTCCTCATGCACAAACTGCCCCACATACACACACACAAACTACATCCTTCACAAACACAATGCACTCCTGTGCACACACACACACACACACACACACTGCAGCCCCTATCCTGGCAGACCCCAGGTAAGTTGTCAAACTGTTCTTAAACAGTTTGACTACTTACCCTGGGAGGGCACTACTGGCACCATAACCACTACAACGTAATGTAGTGGTTATTGTGCCTGGATTGTTTCTTTAAATAATATACCAGTGCCACTCCTAAGTTTAGGGGCCCAGTATATGCCGCAGCGCTGTATATATATATACAACCTAGTCAACCTTTTGACTTGGGGTGCCTTGGAAAAATATTGAAATATTAAAGGCGCCTTGAACCTAAAAAGTTTGGGAACCACTGGGTTATTGTGTATTGCCTTATCCATATAGTAAGCTTACACATTTAGTAAGTTGTTATTCTTTCATTAAGTTTTGCCGTTTACATATATTGCTTATTACCTGTAGGTGGCACTATAAAATCATTCAAAATCTATATGAGGTTTCAGAATGTTTGTAAATATTTCTGCCAAGATACTTCCGGATGGCAGAATGTGCGCGGCTTCCACTGACCTGAAGAGCCTCCTGCAATGGGGGACTGAGGATATGCTGAACATTTCTACTTGCAGAGCTTTTTTCCCCTGGTGGGATTGAACTATGTGCAGATCACTGCACATATGTAGAGCAGTTTGGAGAGCAGTGATACATTAAATAACAGAATGCAGGTAACTGCAGAACTGTGCAATTTACCATGGCTGTTTGCTGTGTGCACAGCTAATTCTCGATTAATCACTGTGCGATTTGGGGGGCTAAATACGTTTTACAGCTACATATAAACAGCACGCTTTAGCACTTTATTACTCCTTACAGCACCATTGACGTGTCTTTTTCAGATAAATATACCCAGGGTTTAACCCCTAACCAAGCCATCTATTTTAGATCTCTGTAATAAATGTATGTATTATTTTGGTGTAAAGGTTCCATGTAATTAGAACATGGATGTACAACTCAGATTTTCAACTCCTTGCATTCGAATTACTTGTAATATACTAATAAGCCATCCTTATGCACCATGAGAGCCAAAATCCAGAACAGTATTCAGGCTGCCTGAGCATGACGAGGACAGCCTAAAGTTCTCTGGGTGTGATGGGCACAGTCCACAACAGCTGGATTGTTAAAGGATACCCACCACTGTTTTAGTAACACTATTAACTTCTAGCATTCCATGAACAACAGCACAATTCCATTAGACGCCAGTAAAATGCAGGTCCTGTACACTTCTGTTATTAAAAACAAAACTCCAGCCATGCAAACCAATACTAGCCCCAGCCTGCATGCATAATGCAAAATGATATATAGTTTATTTGCATGGTGTAGGGAGCAAGCTGCGGTACATTCCATCGAAGAACGCTTCTGCTTTTGCCACCCGGAAGAACTTATATTATTGTTGTGAAGTCATGGTGAAAGCTTGTATAGGATATGTGGAAAATATAGAGCCTTTAAATAAAAATGTATCTAAGAGAGGTATTCAGGGTTTGTATTCTTACATATACAAGTTAAAATATCTAGATAAATAAAAAGTCAAAACCCAGGCAGATAAGGTTGTGCCTAACTAGCACTAGTAAAACTGAAGAGAATGAACTGCCAAAAAAAATGTATACACTACATATACAAATACATGATACACTGAAGACACCCTTGAGTAATGATACTGTACAAAAGGTGCATATGGTTTTGTCTAGCTGATGCTAAAATTAGACATGGTGATTAGCTCTCTGATCAATAATAATGTTAAAAAAAATTGACACCTCAGACCTTTATTTATCACATTACTCTTTTCCCATGAATTTTGGCACATGTAGTTTAAAAAAAAGAACAGTAATGTAAAGCATTGTTAATTCAATGTATCTGTGAATTAAAAGGTTTCTATTACATTTATAGTTTAGATTGTACTGCCTATTGTAATTTGCATTTATCTTTTACTAGGGATCATCTGTGTGTCAGGTTACCTGTATTGGTGTGACAGTAATACTGTTGTATACATCCAGAGCCTGCTACAACTTTGTCGTCTTGTCATTGTCAGAAGACTCTCGGTACAGTTCATTTGATTATGACTGGTATAATGTATCTGACCAGGCAAGTAAAATTATCCTATACCTATTATACTTCCTAGAGGAGTGTGTATATATCGAATAATTGTGTTTTAAACTGGGTGGGAGTGCCATTGATATGAATTTTGTGTATTAATAATTAAAGGCACACACCATTGCCCAAATACAAAATACATTTTAAAAACAACTGTACAATAGATATACCCCAAATAAAAACTTGCATGCATATAATTATGATTTTTTTTCATTTGGGGTAAATCTAAAAACAGCTTGCAAAACATGCAGTTTTCTTGTTTGCTGCCTTTGCAATCCATCCCCTACTAGCCCAACCCAGACTTTCTGTAGCTGTCCAATCATACACTTCTCAATGCAACTCAATGAGAAGTCTTTGCAAGGCCGGTGCTCTGAGTAATTGTTGCCTCTTGAGTTTAGCTCCACTGAGCCAACTAAACCAGGAAGTGACATGACCTGTTGTCTGATTGAAAGCCAAGGAGTTGTAACCAGTAAAATTTGTAAAAGTGTCACTCTATTGAAATATGCACTTTTTGCAAAATGAAAAAAAGAGGACACACTCTTCACACATGAAGCTTTCCTGCAAGCTAAAGTGCCACATAGGGTCTGGAGTGGCCTTTTCACAACAGCAGACTGATAACCTCTCTTTTAAATACTAGACATTGGGATGTCTATTGACTGAAGCAAGCATTTAATTGATGATTTCTATCACACACAAAAAACACTTACCTTAAGGGTTTAAAGTACCTTTCCAGAAATGAAAAATTAATGCAGATTTTTTGAGTAAAACTTGATCATATTTTTTTAATATGGGATGACATTCTCTCATTTATAGACATGAGAATGTTCTCAAATCTTAAAACTTGGTGGCAAACTAATAGTAACAAAAAGTGCAAATCAAAGTAATCTCATCTTTCTTCAGTAGAATTATTATTATGATTATTATGATTAAAAAATGTAAATTGTGAAAGGTGAAATAATACAAAAATAAGATGTAAAAGTAGCTGAACTGGGGTATTTTTGCCATTTCTGTTATTTGGGCCTAAATTGTCAATTCTCTTTCAGTTTGCTATACCTATGTTTTTATATTCAACTATGTTTAATTAATGATGTGCAAATAAGATTGTTCTGTATATATTCCCCTATTGTGCAGTAAGTGAATATCACTTGAGTATAATTTTGTGGGGTTTTTTAATAGTAATATCCACAGTTTTCATTGTAAATGACTACATCTTAAAGGGGACCTGTTATCTGTTCCTTTTAAATGATGTAGAAAGGCACAGAGAGAACTTCCTTAGGAATAATGTAAATGAGCGAATAACCTGAAGATGCTGAAGTGTTGTGATCAGCAACATCTTCTATCTACGGCTTCTGGCAGCTTCTTTGTCAGAACATGTATTGTTAAACATGTGCTAATAAAAGAAAAAAAAAGCCCTTTATGGTAAATTGCAAAAGATAGCAGACACAATTGAAATCCAATTATTATTATTTTTTTAATGAAAGCAGCACAAGAAAACAGACGTTCATCCAGGTTATGAAAGATTTATGTGCCAATATTTGTATTATTATAATTCCTCAGCGCTGTACAATGGGTGGACTAACAGAATTTCCCTTTTTTTATTCCAATGGAAAATACTGACACAAATTGGACTGGTTTTGGAACCACTGTGCTAGCACGTTCAGAAATAATGGTACACAGACATATATTGAAAGGTTATGGCTATATAGTCTTCTAATGACCACTCTCATTTAGTGTTTACTTACTAATTACATTTCTAATTAAACAGGCAGATTTGAAATGCAAGCTTGGAGATACTGGCTATATTGTCTTTGGCATAATTCTCTTTGTGTGGGAGCTTTTCCCAACAAGTTTGGTGGTATATTACTTTCGGGTTCGCAAGTCTGCACAGGACATGGTGAGTAAATTGCTAAAATATTGCAAACATGTAAGGTTTTACTTTGAAAGAAACACTCCATGCACTATAACCACCCCAGACCACTGTAGTAGTTATTAGTAGGAGTTACCTGGTGCTCCTTATTTGCCAATGTTTTGACTTCCTACTTGATGTCCACTGGGCGCCAGTCACCTCCTCCATAAAAGTGAGTAGCTCTTTACATTGAGCTAAGCCCAGCAGTGCAAAGCTAATACAGACAAGGTTTAGCTCAAGTTAGCTAACAAAAACTAGATTCCAGCTCTCAATGAAGGAAGTGATCAGTGCCCGGTGCACACCAATTAAGTGGTCCAACAGTTATAAAAAATAAAAAAAAGGTTGATTAAACAGGGGGGGTACAAGGACTTTCCTTGCACTGTTTAGTGATTACGGGGCTAGGAGTGTTTTTTTAATAAAAAGCATATACCGGTACTTCCACGCTGCCATTTTCATTACTTGTCCATTGTATAATGAATTTGCATTTAAGGGAAACAGTCATTTCTCTTTAAATACACCTCTGAATAAAACTTTTTTTCATAAGATGCTCAAATTTATATTAAAGATTTAGCACAACAACTCAGTTCAGTCCATGCTTTTTTTGCTCACTGCCAGGTGTAAATGATAGAGCTTATAACAGTAATTGACAGTTTTCTACAATGTAGGGGCCCAGCTGCTGAATAAAGAGGTGTGGATTTTTACATTTAATTTTATTTTACACACCTCACAAATACATACTTGCTAAATATGTGATAAAGTAATTTAGTGGGGAAGCAAGTCCTTTAGTTAAAAACATTTTCCTAAAAATATAATACTTTTTTGCACAATTGCCACACTTTGTACAAAATCTGCATTGATCTCTCTATAAAGTCCTCTATGTCAGTGGCGTGTGTACAGCGGTCGCAGGGGTTGCAGCTGCGACCGGGCCCAGCACTCCAGGGGGCCCGGCCGCACTGCAGCCCCCCGCGACCGGGTAGCAGCTGCCACGCTTTGCGGCCCCGGCCCGTGCGGCAAACCGCCGGGGCCGCATGTCAAGGGGTCCATCGGGTGGTCCATGCGGTCAGGGCCACCCGATGGACATGGATTTTAAGGGGGCCCGGTCTGCGCTGAGCGCTTTAAGTGCTCAACCGGGCCCCCTGTGATGAGATCATCACACGCTGGGAGGAAGTGACCGCACGTCACTCCTCCCAGCATACTGAGAGCCCGCGCGGGAGGAAACAGAAAGGAGGAGTCAGAGTGGGAACTCTGACTCCCATCAGGCTGAGCCACCACTGGACCCACACATGGTAGGAAACATTTTGTGTATTTGTGTCTCTGTATGTATGTATGTATGTATGTGTGTATGTATGTCTGTGTCTCTGTATGTGTGTATGTATGTCTGTGTTTGTGTCTATGTATGTCTGTGTCTCTGTATGTGTGTCTGTGTCTGTGTGTATCTGTATGTATGTCTGTGTCTCTGTGTGTGTATCCATATGTATGTCCGTGTCTGTGTGTGTGTGTGTGTGTGTATGTGTCTCTGTGTGTATGTATGTCTGTGTCTTTGTCTCTGTATGTGTGTGTGTATCTGTATGTATGTCTGTGTCTGTGTCTCTGTATGTGTGTATGATTGTGTGTCTGTGTGTATCTGTATGTCTGTGTATGTATGTGTCTCTGTATGTATGTGTCTGCGTGTGTGTCTCTGTATGTATGTGTCTGTATGTGTGTATGTGTCTGTGTGTGTCTGTCGGGGTGTGTGTGTGTGTGTATGTGTCGGGGGGAGGGGCCCACAGTCAGGGGGGAGAGGTTCACGGTAGGGGGGGCCCACGGATCAGTTTCGCACCGGGGCCCCATGGAGTGTGTGTACGCCACTGCTCTATGTCAATGCGATGTTGCAGAACTTCTCTTTATTACGAATATGTGAATTGGAACATTTAGTAGATTTGAAGACCAATGAACCTCAAATAAATAATAACGTTTAAACAAAGGAAAGCAAAGGGCTTTGCCTTGTAGACTTGGGGATTTTATGAGTTCATGCTGTGGACATTAAAGGGAAACTACAGGCACCCAGACCACTTCATCTCATTGAAGTGTTCTGGGTGTAGCATACCTGTCCCTTCGACAATACAATGTTAAAGGAACAATATAGGGGCAGGAACATAAGCGTGTAGGGTCCCTAGCCCTCCCTTAAATCATTAGACACTTATTACATTACTTTCAGTGCCGCACGGGTCTGCTGTTGTTGCTCTGCCCCGATCCACCTCCTTGGCTCACATAATCAGAAATGATGATCTCAGCCAATCACAATGCTTTCCCATAGAAAAGTATTGGATTGGCGGAGATCGTCCATTTTGATGATCTCATCCAAGGAGGCAGGGGTAGAGCCAAACGCAACCATTTCAATCAGCATCTCCTCATAAAGATGCATTGAATCAATGTCTCTCTATGGGGAAAGTTCAGAGTCTGCATGCAGAGCGTGGAGCACTCACCTAGAAAGCAACTCTAGTGGCCACTAGGCATTCCTAGGCTGTAAAGTAAACACTGCCTTTTCAAAGAACCTCACCGTTGGAATCAGGTAAGTGAATGAAAGGGATTTCAACCCTATCGTGGTGGGTTGTACACCGGAGGCAGATGAAAACTATAGTATTAGGAATACAGTTTTGTGTTCCTTTGACTCCTATAATCTGGCAACCCAAAACCCTTAGACACTTAAGTATCCCCTAATCTTAATGACTCAAGACAGTGGTTACCTGGCTGCTGGAATAATAAACAGTACACAGAGCTCACTGATAGGTAGTCACATTGTAAAGTATTAGCAACATTTTGGATTGGCCACTTTCATAACTGCCACGTTTTATATACCACAGTTACAGACAGGGCCAGACTGGAGATACAAAGCAGCCCTGGAAAAAAAAATATATGCCAGCCCCATAAGTCATTGAGCCATATATTGTTGCATGTAATATGTAAGGCTATGTCTTGCCACCCCGATGATTGAGTATATATATATATATATATATATATATATATTACATATCTTATATATTGCTTTTTCTAATATAAACTATTGGTCCTTTCAGAGTAAAACATTTAATTATACAGTAAGGATACTTGCATGCAGACACAGACAATCTCACTGACACACACAAGCTCATTGATATGCAGCCTCATAGACAAACAATCTGACTGATATACATAAGCTCATTGACATAAAAACACAAGCTCATTCACTAACAGGCACACACACACAGCTTAATGTAGTTGTTCTGGTGTCTGTAGCCTGTCCGTGCAGACGTTTCAAGATAAACACTGACTTTAAAAAAAAAAAAAAAAAAAAAAAAGGCAGTATTTACATTGCTTCCTAGTTACACCTCTAGTGACAGTCACTCAGATGGTCACTAGAGGTGCTTCCTGTGTCAGTGCTGCACAGTGTGCAGCACCTACATTCAGGGCCTCCACGCTCCCCATAGAGATTCATTGATTCAGTGTATCTCGATGAGGAGATGCGGATTGGTGTAGTGTTTTGCAGCCAATCCTATGGCAAAGCATTGGATTGGCTGAGATCATCAAGCTTGATGATCTCCTCATAGAGGCAGGGACAGTCGAGGGGAGACCAGCACGGCAGAGAGGGTGGGGCACTTTTTAAACACACACACACACCATGACAGACAGAGACACCCACACTGACAGACTGACACACATTATTGCTACCATTGTCGACCGGCCACGAGGTCGTGCAAGGTAGACAGATGTCTGTGCTGGTGGCTGCAGTGGGAGCTGTGCTGTCTCTGCTCCCCAGCGTGCAGCTTAATGAGACCGGGGCTGGAATATGACATCATATTCCAGCTCCGGTCTCATTAAGTAGCACGCGGGGGAGCAGAGCAGAGACAGCACAGCTCCCCTGCGGTTGCCAGCACAGACAGCTGTCTGCCCAGCCCCAGGTGCTGACGGCTCACCAGGAATTTCCCGGTGGGACAGTCCGGCCCTGGTTATAGAGCTCAATCTCTAGTTGGTTGTTATGGATGTGTAGTATGTGTTGTAATGGATGTGTAGAATCGGTCCAATACACAAACCCTGCCTGTTTTATGTGAGTGTAATAGGCTTATTGAAGGTGGGACGTCTGTATGATGAGAAGGCACATCCTGTTCAGGGTGTTTCACCATCACGAAAGCAATTCACACTGTTAAAATACAATGTATAAAGAGCTGCGTAAATGTTAAACTTAAGGTTTTACACCTCAAATAAAACACAGGCTTTCATCCAGTGGCATTATTTGGAAAACAGAAATTTAAATTAAAAAAAATAAAAAGTAAAACACTGCAACAACAATGCACACAGTTTTCAATCTAAGTACAGTCACTTACCAGTTTCATATGCTGTATGTTCTGCTTGTTAAGAGGTTATGGTGCTCGGAGTCACCCCTTGAGTGATTTGAAGTGGTCATACTGCTTTGAATAACCCTTAAATGGTTTTCATAGTGCCTGGAGTCTATGTGCAGGATTTCACTATGAAATGCAGTACAAGTAGAGATTAACCCTTCTGTTGCTGGAGATGTAACCTTACCTCCAGCAGCATCATTGGAGTGTCATTAGCCAGACCAGAACTAGGTTTGTAGGTGGCTAATTTCAATACCGTGCGCATTCCTATATACAGAACAGTATTCATTGGCAGAATGACCAATCAATAGCTAGCATAATCGACATCCAACTCTGCAGAGAAGCTGAATGAGCAGCACAGCCAGACTTAAAGGAGACCAGGCTATTTGCATGACCCAGTAAGAGTGTGCACCTTTGCAAAACAGTTTTTTCCATTGCACATCTGGCATCATAACCACTAGAGTAACCCTTTGAGGGAAAGACAGTTGCGTTTCAGTAAAAAAGGTAATGGCCATCCCAGCCTATAAGCCGTAGTTTCATGCTTCCTGATTGATTTATCAGACCTCTAAAGGAAGTAGTTGGGCAGAGTGAACTGGCCGAATGATAAAAAGGTAGCCCTGATTGTAAATCTTGATTGCTTCAAAATTTAAGTTTGGTTTTTCATGTGGTCTAGGAATACAAAATAGATTGTCATGTTGTCTCTCTCATGTATTTGCAGACTAATGCAGGACTGCTCTCGAGCCACAGTTTTAGTCACAGATCCTATTTTTTTGACAACCCTCGACGCTATGATAGTGATGATGACCTGGCCTGGAACATTGCACCTCAAACTGTTCAAGCCAAGTAAGTACTTATTTAAGTTTGTTAAAGATCTTTGACATACCTATTTGTTTTTCAGAATAGCAATGATAAATATTCTCATTTTTATTTCAGCTTTGGACCAGATTATTTTGACTGGGGAAATCGTGGCAGTTTTGGTTCAAACTCTGGTTCATTTCAAAGAGAATCTAACGTGGTTACAGATAATTTAAACCAATCCTAGATTTACATTTTTTTTGAAGATGACAACTGCAGTAAGTTTGGAAGTAAATTACTTATTTGGCTAACCCAAATAAGTTGGATAACACATCCTCTAACAAAAGGGGAATACTATTTTTATAGCGTTGGGACCATCCAACTTGCATATATACAAGCATTAGTTCTCTTCAATATTTCTGCATGGACTTTGGAAATTCCTATTTAGGTCAGTGGAACAATGAAAGACAATGATTCGAGTTATCAATGGAATGAAAACCCACAGAAGTGTTACTAATGTATTGATTTACAAGAACTATTGGTGTAAATAGTTAAAGAAGACTTTGTACAACTGTTTTTCTAAATGGGTTGAACTGGGTGGTGTATACCAAACTTTATTCACAAGTAAGAATGCATTGGGATTTTTACAAATGTTTGTAATTTAATAGATTATGAACATGCACTGCTGTATTTGATTTTAGTTAAAATATCTAGGGTAGGCTCTAATGCTAATGTAACAATAAACCAGAGCGTTTTTTTTTTTTTTTTTAAACATTATTTCCTTTCTTTCCCAGTTTTAAAGATGAATTTATTTATTTTTTTTGCTTAAGATGTTGTAAATTTGTTTAAGAGAACACTCCCACCCTCATAACAACAAAAGCTCATTTACAGGTGATACTCGAAAAATGTGAATATCGTGCAAAAGTTCATTTATTTCAGTAAAGCAACGTATAAGGGGAAACTAATATATGAGATAGACGCATTACATGCAAAGCAAGATAGTTCAAGCTGTGATTGTCAAGTGCGATGATTATGGCTTACAGCTCATGAAAACCCCAAATCCACAATCTCAGTAAATTAGAATATTACATGCGATCAATAAAACAAGGAGTGTACATAGAACAATATCGGACCTCTGAAAAGTATAAGCATGCATATGGACTCTATACTTGGTTTTGGCCCCTTTTGCAGCAATTACTGCCTCAATGCGGCGTGGCATAGAAGCTATCAGCATGTGGCACTGCTGAGGTGTTATGGAAGACCAGGATGCTTCAATAGCGGCCTTCAGCTCTTCTGCATTGTTCGGTCTCATGTCTCATTTTTCTCTTGGCAATGCCCCATAGATTCTCTATGGGGTTCAGGTCAGGTGAGTTTGCTGGCCAATCAAGCACGGTAATCCCACGGTCATTGAACCAGGCTTTGGTGCTTTTGGCAGTGTGGGCAGGTGCCAAGTCCTGCTAGAAAATGAAGTCAGCATCCCCATAAAGCGCTCCAAAATCTCCTGGTAGACGGCTGCGTTGACCCTGGACTTAATGAAGCACAGTGGACCAACACCAACAGATGACATGGCTCCCCAAATTAGCACAGACTGTGGAAACTTCACACAGGACTTCATGCATATTGCAGTGTGTGCCTCTCAATTCTTCCTCCAGACTCTGGGTCCTTGGTTTCCAAATTAGATGCAAAAGTTGCTCTCATCAGCAAAGAGGACTATGGACCACTGAGCAACATACCAGGTCCGTTTTTCTTTAGCCCAGGTAAGACGCTTCTGACGTTGTTTGTTGTTCAGGAGTGACTTGACAAGAGGAATACGACATCTGGAACCCATGTCCAGGATCCGTCTGTGTGTGGTGACTCTTGATACACTGACTCCAGCCTCAGTCCACTCCTTGTGAAAGTCCCCAACACTTTTGAATGGCCTTTTCCTGACAATCCTCTCCAGGCTGCGGTCATCCCTGCTGCTTGTGCACCTTTTTCTTCCACACTTTTCCCTTCCACATAACTTTCTATTAATGTGCTTTGATACAGCACTTTGGGAACATCCAACTTCCTTAGCAATTACCTTTTGAGGCTTTCCCTCCTTATGGAGGGTGTCAATTATTGCAAAGATGCTCCCGTTGTGCTGAACGCTCCTGGAGGAAGTCTCGTACACAATCAGACTTTCTCCATTATAGATTCATATTGTGTTCATACAGTGCAGCCCTTGCCCTTGCCAAACAGTCCTATTTTTCCACTCTCATTAGTTCATGTTCCCGCAACCCCAGGCGTCTCTTTCACACCTTTAATTCTCTTCTTCGCCCTGCTGTGGCCACCCCCAAAACTAACCTTACTGCTGATAACTTCGCATGTTACTTCACTGACAAGATTGAACAGCTAAGGAAAGAATTCTCCCCTCCTTGCCTTTCTGTTTCTCAATCACACATAGATCATGCCTTTCCTACCCTTCAGACATTCTCCCCAGCTACTGACCAAGAGGTGGCTGCTCTTCTTTGCTCCTCTCGCCCCACCACTTGCCCGCTCGATCCTGTCCCATCTCACCTTATTAGATCTCTCTCCACTTGTCTCGTGCCTTCTCTAACACACATCTTCAACTGCTCGCTCTCCTCTGGCATCGTCCCTGCTGACCTTAAACATGCCACTGTAGTACCTATACTAAAAAAACCATCCCTCGACCCATCCACCCCCTCTAACTACCGTCCCATATCCCTGCTCCCTTTTTCCTCAAAGCTTCTGGAAAGACTTGTCTTCACCCGTGTGTCTCATTTCCTCAATTCCAACTCTCTCCTTGACCCTCTTCAATCTGGCTTCCGCCCTCTCCACTCTACAGAGACTGCCCTTATCAAAGTTACTAACGACCTAATCGCAGCTAAATCCAAAGGCCACTACTCCATACTAATTCTTCTTGACCTCTCAGCGGCCTTTGACACCGTTGATCATGCTCTCCTTCTTCAAACTCTTCAATCGCTTGGTCTCTGTGACTCTGTCCTCTCATGGTTTTCCTCTTATCTCTCCCAACGCTCATTCAGTGTCTCCTTTTCTAATGATACCTCCTCCCCTTGCCCTGTCTCAGTTGGAGTTCCCCAAGGCTCCGTCCTTGGTCCCCTTCTATTTTCTCTTTATACTGCCTCTCTTGGCAAACTTATTACCTCTTTTGGATTTCACTACCACCTGTACGCTGATGACACCCAGCTATATCTCTCCTCCCCGGACCTCTCCCCTGCCGTCCTGCAACGTGTCACTGCTTGCCTTTCTTCCATCTCTGACTGGATGTCCTCCCGCTTTCTGAAACTCAATCTCTCAAAAACTGAGCTCCTTGTCTTTCCTCCTCCTAATACTGATCCTCCTCTTTCGCTCTCCCTCCAAGTTTGTGGTACCAACATCAGTCCATCCTTGCAAGCGCGCTGTCTTGGCGTCATACTTGACTCTGGTCTCACCTTTGAGCCTCACATCCAGCATGTTGCCAAATCCTGTAGATTCCATCTTAAAAACATAGCCCGCATCCGCCCCTTTCTTGCACCAGATACTACCAAGGAGCTTGTCCATGCTCTAGTAATTTCCCGCATGGATTATTGTAACCCTCTCCTGATTGGTCTCCCCAATAGCCGTACTGCACCCTTACAGTCCGTAATGAATGCTGCTGCTAGATTGATTTTCCTCTCTAGTCGTTTCTCTCACACCTCACCCCTCTGCCAGTCCTTACATTGGCTTCCTGTATGCTATAGGAGTCAATTCAAGGTACTAACTCACACCTATAAAGCACTGAACAACTCTAGCCCCTCTTATATCTCCTCACAGATCCATAGGTATGTCCCTTCTCGGTCTCTCCGTTCTGCCCGTGACCACCTCCTGTCCGTTGTCCGCACTCGTACGGCCAACTCGCGCTTGCAGGACTTCTCGCGGGCGGCTCCCTTCCTATGGAATAGCCTGCCTACCGCCATCAGACTCTCCCCTAGTCTTGCATCTTTTAAGAAGTGCCTTAAAACCCATCTCTTTAGGAAAGCTTATGGCCTCCAAGACTAACCCTTACCTCACATACCTGTCTCTTGCCCTCTCCGAAAGGGCAGCCCACCTTATTTGATTGTAAATTCCTGTCCTAATGTGTTTTACACCCCACCTCCTATAGAATGTAAGCTCGTTTGAGCAGGGTCCTCTTCAACCTATTGTTCCTGTAAGTTTATTTGTAACTGTCCTATTTATAGTTAAATCCCCCTCTCATAATATTGTAAAGCGCTACGGAATCTGTTGGCGCTATATAAATGGCAATAATAAATAAATAAATAAAAATTATGGTTTTCTGCACAACTGTCAGGTTAGCAGTCTTCCCCATGATTGTAATTCCTACTGAGCCAGACAGAGACAATTTAAAGGCTCAGAAACCCTTTGCAGGTGTTATGGCTTACTTAGCTGATTAGAGTGGGACACTGTAAGCCTAGAATATTGCACCTTTTAACAATATTCTAATTTACATAGATTGTGGATTTGGGGTTTTCATGAGCTGTAAGCCATAATCATCGCACTTATGACAAATCATGGCTTGAACTATCTTGCTTTGCATGTAATGCGTCTTTTCCCCTTTTACGTTGCATTACTGAAATAAATTAAACTTTTGCACAATATTCTAATTTTTCGAGTATCCCCTGTAAGTAGGTATAGGGGTGGGAGTGCTCTTGCTTACCATTAGAGGCTTGTTCCCCAGACACCGCTGCACCCTGGCTTCTTTCCTCTCTACCTCCGCAGTGTGCAGAACGTTTAGCCAGGCGGCTTATGTAGTACATACTATTTCTCTCAATGTGTGGCCAGTGATGCCGAGTGCATCAGCTGGACCTCTCAGTTTATCACCAGTTGCCTGACTATCCCTTTCTCAAACTGCAGCACAGAGAAGAGCATGTGGCAGAGTTATTAACTAGACTGCTGCAAACTGTTCACAACACATTGAATCTGTGATTGTTTTGCTGATCATCATATAACCAATTCATTATATTGTAATTATGCAAATATGTACTCATGGAAGGATTGAAGGAGATCCTGAAAACTTGCACTGTTTGAGTAAGAAAATATTGATTATGTATAATCTGAATTACTTCGAGCGGGATGCCATTTATGTTGGAGAATGCCAACATTATATTATGACTTGCACAGAATTTACAAGTCACACACACATATGCTAAAATTGACACACTGCTACAAGGTACACAAATATGTACACATTGTGCACAAATATGTTCAAGCTGGTTTGAACAAATCAAATTCCTTTTAATCTGCAAACAAATTGATCTGACTGGTATGGATCTGAGAAATATTAGATTCTATGGGTAAATCCCAGTTGGATCAATTTGTTTAGGTGTAGATGAAATGGAATTTGATTTGTTCAAACCAGATCAAAACACATGTGTGTAAGTCTACTACAGGGTATCAAGAAAATGACAAGAAAGGTGGTTTACAGTCATTAAAAATAAATTGTTTAACCTGAAGCAAAATAAAAAGATACTGCAATAAAGGTAGAAGCATTTTATTGTGACTGTTACAAAATACTTTTGTTATTCTGCATTAATGTCATAAAATTGGTGTACAAGTAGTTTGGCAACAAAATCATAAACTTCAAATTTCAGATCATTATTTTGTACAAAGTACATATTGTAGTAATTGAATAGATGCAAATTTGTAGCTCTCAAGGAAAAAAACTAATCGCTTTCTCAAAAGTTAAGTATTTTCAATCAGCATGGTTGCAAGTAATGTATGGACACTGCGTGTAAAACAACAAACATAATTTCTCCTATACACTTTACATTTTAAGAGCACTTTATTGTAAAAAATAAATTTTAATGACCTTTAAAGATGTCGTTGTAATTATATACAATTTGCAAAACGTTTGTGTAAACATATTTACAAAGTACAGTAATATGGTATTTCCCACTTAGTTAATATTACATATTTAAGTGACATTATCATTAAAGAATATTTTTAAATATATCTGATAAAACAGGAAACACATCTCAACATGTGTCAATGAGAACATATGAAAATCATTCACAGTTTTTACAACAATGACATTAACAATTATAACTGTCTGAAGTCAAGTTATCAGTGCACTGCACACAAGGAATTAAAGGGAACACAGGGGAAAAATATTTTCTTTCCATAATCATTAAAAACTTGAAGTGTCATCAATACAAATTTGGAATTTGCTGCTTAAAAAGTTAGGTTTTATTAGATTAGTTTTTTTATTTTTTTAAATATTTGCTTTTTTGGAAAACCAGAATATTCTTTATGGGACATGCATTGTTTGGCAATTTTATCTTTTAACCCCTTAAGGACACATGACATGTGTGACATGTCATGATTCCCTTTTATTCCATTAGTTTGGTCCTTAAGGGGTTAAACCAGCAAGCAAACTAAAGCCGCCAAAATAAAAAGAAAAACTTTGAAAAGTATGTAATAAATGTTTATAAACCTGGTCCAATAGCATTCTTGGAAACACATCTCAGCTACGGGGTTTCCTCCTCTCCTCCCTCCCCTTCTCAGTTTCAGATCAGTGCATTAATATAAGAAACCGGGCATAAGAGAAGCGATGTCCCTCGCTTTTTATCTCTGTCAAGACGATGCAAGGTGATGAGATTAACTGCACATGTGTAAATCTATCAGGCATGCGCAATTTACTTTTACAGCAAACCTAGGGATAGGACACTGATTGGTTAGATCAGTGTTCCCTGTGGAGTGGGTGTGTAAAGCATAAGAAAGAAGAACGTAAACATAAAAAAAAAACATATTTACCTAAGGACAGATTAGTTAATATACTAACATTAAAGGAGAAATCAGATTTGGGGGGATTAATAAAAAATATCTATGAAAGTCTGATTTTGATATACTTAACAAAAATATTTCCGTAACTATGTAATCCTTGAATGTGCTGATATTTTTATTTAATACTACACAAATCTAATGGATATATGCAACAGAGTAAAAAATGAAGATCAAATAATATTTTTTTCCCCTCCAAGCATATATAAATGAGCTGGAAAACAGAAAAATGCAAATGTTTCTATGTGTATTACAAGGCCACCTTAAAGGGAGCTATACATGTATTCTATACATTGCACTAGTTAAGTCTTCCAGCAAATTTACAGATTTACCTGCATATTGCTTTTTCGTTCAAAATAATATTAAAGTAAAGGGATGAATATTTGAGCATTGCTTTTAATGCCTAACTATACAAAATATTTCATAGCAAAATGCCTAGGCCACCATACACTGAAGAAAAAAAAAAAGGTGTGGTGGGTTCTATTTCATTTCCTATAAGCATTGATGGTCAAATAAAGTAACAGACCGACCTCTCTTCA
This sequence comes from Pelobates fuscus, assembly GCF_036172605.1. Lineage (NCBI taxonomy): Eukaryota > Metazoa > Chordata > Amphibia > Anura > Pelobatidae > Pelobates > Pelobates fuscus. Next base: position 263,094,165 of record NC_086318.1, read on the forward strand.
AGAACAGGTTGATTTAAAGGACCACTCTAGGCACCCAGACCACTTCTGGGTGCCAGGTCCTTCTAGGGTTAACCCATTTTTTCATAAACATAGCAGTTTCAGAGAAACTGCTATGTTTGTGAATGGGTTAAGCCTTCCCCTATTTCCTCTAGTGGCTGTCTCACTGACAGCCGCTAGAGGCGCTTGCGTGATTCTCACTGTGAAAATCACAGTGAGAGCACGCAAGTGTCCATAGGAAAGCATTATGAATGCTTTCCTATGTGACCGGCTGAATGCGCGCGCAGCTCTTGCCGCGCGTGCGCATTCAGCCGACGGGGAGGAGAAGAGGAGGATCGGAGGAGGAGAGCTCTCCGCCCACCGCTGGAAAAAGGTAAGTTTTTACCCCTTTCCCCTTTCCAGAGCCGGGCGGGAGGGGGACCCTGAGGGTGGGGGCACCCTCAGGGCACTCTAGTGCCAGGAAAACGAGTATGTTTTCCTGGCACTAGAGTGGTCCTTTAAATATTGCCCAGCTAGATAGAATATGGGCAACAAATAGAATTTTCACATTTAATAAAAGTAAAATACTTTTATCGCAAATTATAGGATACATTTTGAGATATGTAGTCAGCATTGCTGAATAAGTCATTCTACAATATTGTTCAGCATCAAAAAGTATAATTGTGTAGCACGTTTTATAAATTGGAAAAGCGGGTTATTCCACGATTTCCACAGTATTACAATTTTTCAAATCTCTTTCAGCAGGAGAAAGGTGATCTGATATAATAATATAAACAGTAAAAGTGCAATATTACTATGTTAATTGATTTCATGGTCCTCTGAAGATCCTTTAATTATAGTAATAGTTTTTTCACAAGATGCATTTCAATACTTTTTTTGTTTGCTACATTTTTAAAGCTAAGTTGTGTAATTCCTGTAAATTCTTGTAATTAAAGTGAAAGTCCCCATAGAGATGGAGTTAATAATGCACCTTTATGAGAAGAAGCAGATTGGTGCAGCATGGTGATTGCCAGGCATCCACAGTAGCCCCTTAATGCTTCTCAGCAAATCCAATCGTAATTGAATTGGCTGAGATCATAGTCGCTCAACATCCCAGCCAACAGTGGAGCATCAAACATGGCAAGACCACCGGCTGTGGGACAGAAGGTAAGTTAAGTTTCTACTTTTAGTATTAGAGTAGTGTCCTAAAAATCTAAAATAGAAATATAAACAAGGATGTTATAGTGCCAACATTTCAGTGCTCCTTTAATTTGAATTGGCAGCATGTCATGTTTTATGAGCTCATGAACAACTTAATGAGTTTACCTACTACTGAATATATGATGTTTTGATTAATTTACAAAAAAAAATGTATGATGGCAAAAGTTGCAAGAGAAGATAATTAAGGTATGCAAACACTTCACAAGAAATTGTAAAATATTTTTGATGTTCTAAATTATGTTTGTTGGTTATATGGAACATGCATTTTAACAAACAGCAAAGATATATATGAGAAATCTATATAATGTAGCCAAATTCAGTTACCTTCATAAATTTAGTATATGACCATGGGCTTAAATGTCTGTTTTATGCAGCATATACTGGAAATATCATTAAGTCTATATAACAAGATAATGGTTTTTAAAAATAACTTATGTTAAAACGGCAAGACAGATGTTTTTGTGAAACACAAGACATAATCTGCATAGTGAAACGGTATTACCCAAAAAAGAAATTCAAGTATGTTGACAAAAGGAATGTCCTTATTATGAATAGCAAGTTGTTGCTGCTAAACAGTCATTTTGTGTTGAACTAACTTTTGGAATGCCCTAAGAAAATCACAGGATTTTTCTACCTATGTTCATCGAACTGAAACCCACTGTTTAAATTTAAATCGAACTGTTCAGTTTCAGGGAATGTAGCTTTGAGTTTAGAACCATCACACAGTAGTTTTCACATTCTTAAAGTTGATTATCCAGTCACACCATTTTTCATTCTCTTTTGAAGATCCACAAATTACTCAGGGACCCAACATGTAGACCTATGGTCTTCATGATAAGGCCCTATTTTAGGATGTAACTGCTTAAGTGGACTCCCATCTCCAACCTCCAACCTCTTGTTACATATCTTCTTAGTTTCTTGAGGGACACGTAGAATGTTTTTTTGTCATTGGATGTTATTTCTCACATTGTTGCATTACCCACCATTTTAGACTTGAAGCTGTTGAGTTTTATTTGTACAAATATCAAGGTAGTCATCACTGAATTCCTTTTAATTTGGATTATGTGTGATGTTTCATTAACTATCTTTCGAAGTCCGGGACTGCTGTGTTTGATACATTTTGAGCACTCCTATGACAACATGTCCTTGGACTGGTGGAATACTACCTGCATCTTTGGGGATCGCAACCCCCATCATTCTTTAATACAACTTTATTTATGTTAGTGAGTTACATTGATGAGGTGTCAGGCCTCTGCTTTTGCTGAATACCTTAACAAAAATTATATAAACCTTCAATTTATTTACGTTTAGGATCCAACATTTTTGGAGTTACAATTTAGTTCCACTCATAATTCACAAATGATAACTAATATTTATAGAAAACGTACTTCTGGTAATTCTTTATTTGAATAATTTTGTCATCCCAAACACTTCTTTAAAAGGATTCCAAAAGGGATTCGCCTTCAAGGAACACTAAAGTGTTAGGCATCCAAACATGTATTCCCTGTGTGTGTAAATAAAAATATAAAACAAAGATTTTTTTACTTACCTTTTTCCAGTGCCGAAAAAGGTGCAAATATCCAACTAAAAGACCACTGCACTCTAAGATGAAGTGGCCTGGGTTACTTTAGTGGTCCTCTAATTTTAACTACTCTACCAAAAAAGGCAGCATATATTGCCTGTGTAAAAATAATATATATGTAAATCCCAAATATTTGCTCACATCTATCTTCTTTACCGCCATAGAAAATACTCTCCCCATACTTAATGTAGAGCCACAATTTGCAGGTTTGGCTAGGAAAGACTGTAGACTTTAAGCACGGATTGAATGTCCACTTTATCATTGCCTCATTTTGTTTAAGACACCAACTAGTCAGTTGATCAACATGTTAACTCCCATTTCGCCAACTCTATCGGAGTTATTCAAAGCCAAAATAGCTGACTAGTAGAATGTTTCAGTTTGACTACTGTGGCTGTAAAGGATCAATCCAAGCATCATAACCAACTCAGCGTTGTGAGTGGTACCATGGCGCTGTCCCTGGTAATGGGGCAAACCATTTTGCACAGGTTGCCATCTTACCTAGATCCTGCCGGGTGACACGCATTCAGATTTTGCAGAGGTGTTAAATCTGGACACCAATCCCACCAGCCGTTCATTGGCTGAGAGCATCAGGTGATCCTCTATGTATATACACATAATTGATATTGTTACAGGCTGGCTTGTGGTGCTGATGGAGGTGGGCAACAATATAAAATATCTTAGTCTGTGCAGCGTTTCATACTGAGACATTGCACATACAGACTCAAAGCACAATAAAAATCTCAAAATACTGAAGCAGCATGGTGCCTGGAGTAACCCTTTAAATTTGAAATTTGCTTTGAATTCCTGTCAATTCTCACTTTAGTGAATAACCCTGTAACAATCCCCAGTTCTAAGGCCAGGTAGGATGTTTTTTGTTTTTTTTGGTTTACACTACTAACCTCAACATCTGAGGAAATGAATTTAGAAATAATTATTTCTGATGATTTAAAGGTAGGCAGACAATGTAATAGAGCAGCAGGAAATGCTAGCAGAATGCTTGGTTGTATAGGAAGAGGTATTAGCAGTAGAAAGAGGGAAGTGCTCATGCCATTGTACAGAACACTGATGAGACCTCATTTGGAGCATTGCTTCCTTGAACCATGGACTGTCCCTTTAAACATGTAGAAAGTATTCAAGTGTATATTTTCCTGTAATCTTGTTTGTTTCATTGGGGGTAGGGCTTCTTATAAGTGAAAGAATCAACACTCTCAGATTATAATGGGGACTCGATTTCATCCATAATGTCAAAACCATGCGTTCTCACTTTAATTGTTTGTACACTAGCACTTCACACTTTTTGTGTACACATATTTTTCTTTATGCTATTTTTGGATTTTGTTGGCTAATATTGATTAATATGTATAAGAGATTTTAATTTATTTACTAGAGATTTACTCTTTTTTTTTTTTTTTTTTTTTACAGTGGTAATCTCTTTGGAAGCCAAGCCCCATAATGGACAAATAAGACTGCACTTGTTTCTTAACTGAATGCTAGTGGCTGTTACATCATGAAGCACTGTGTTTCCCTAGCCTAGAACCTGGCACAAAAGGAATTATCTGCTATAGGAAAGTTATACACGCATGTTCAAAAGTATATAGAAATAAAACATTATTAATCCTGTAGACCATCTGAAGAGCATTAGAGAAACTATAATCAGTACTTTATCCATATTATTTAATAAATCGTACAATTAATGTACACAGATTTTGAATATTCCCTCCAGTTGACTTACAGGTTTAAAATGCCTAACATATTTAAAACACATGCTGTGCATAACTCCAGCCTTTCACAGTCTCATCCTTATTTGCTTCTATGAATTCATACTTTTGTCTCCAATACTTGTATGGAGCTTTGCTATATTATTTAAAGGGACACTTAAAACGCCCAAACTTCTTTAGCTTAATTAAGCAGTTTTGGTGTATAGATCATGACACTGCAGTCTCACTACTCAATTCTCTGCTGTATAGTAGTTAAATAACTTAATTTATGCAGTGCTAGCCACACCTCCCTGCATGTGACACACACAGCTTTCCTTACACTTCATGGAAAGAAGGGGAAAAAAAGTATTTAGGATCCATTATTGCACCCTATGTTTAATTTAGAATTCTTATCTCTTGCTCTGTTAACTGCTGGTCAGAACCTGCAATGGCATCCGGTGTATAATTAAATTCAAAATATACCTGGAGAAAATAAATTCTAAATTAAAAAAACACTGTTCTTTAAGTTCTGACTGTAAATAAAACCATTGTTTTCATGTTGGCTGTGTGAGTAATAGGCAGGGGAGGTGTAGCTAGGGCGGCATGGACAGAAACAAAAGTGATTTCCCTCCTAAATATCAGAGAATTTAGTAGTGAAACTGCAGGGGCATGATTTCTACAACAAAACGGCTTCATTAAAGTAATGTTGTTTTAGTGTGCAGAATGTGTCTTAACACTCAACCTACATTTCTCATAAATAATATTGTGTGTGTTTTATATGAACATGTTTTGGATTTTGTTTTCCTTAGCGATTGGTCTCTTTCTGGCGCATTTAGTTTAATGTCTATATAGAGTTTATTTTTGGTCCCATTCAGCTACTTTATTTTTGTACATAAGGGGGAGCAAGACAATTCAAGATAAAACAAATATTCCAGTACAATAATGTGTTATCATCCCTGACTTATTTCACAACTTACAGAAGGAAAGAGTAGAATATTGGGACATACTTAATTTAAAAGAATTCTTGCAAATTTTCATTCACTCTTCTGTATCGGATACACTCCCACAGATAGTTATTTTGAACTGGATGTTTTTCCTGGAGATTTTAGTATTTAAGTAACATTCAAATTTAAATCCAAAGCAACGCAAGATCATTTGATGAAGAAAGAGAAGCTGTGAGAATTCTGCAATCAATACTTTTGCTTTGGAAGGCAAACAAAAACAAATAAATAGTCCACCATGTGATTTTTCTGCAGATTTCTTCTTGCAGAGCTGCATTTTATAGGTAATTTTGCACAGTACCTTAAGAGAAAATTAGACAGGATACACATCTTCCATTACCTATTATCATGTAAAAGAATCTTAAAAGTCTGCAGCTCTTTGATACTTGTCGAAAGCCTGCAAAATATAAAAAAAACTATTATTTTAGTGATGTATAATATGTGTGCCTAATAAAAACATATGCCAATTAAAGCATGTTATATAGCGTATTATAATCCAATTGCCTGTGTATGTTATCCAACTACCAACTTACATTTAATTATATTTTGTTGCATTGGGTTGTGGTCCATATTTATCAGTAGTAAAGAATGTGATAAAAGGTCCAGATTTTTATTTCTTATGGACTGTAACTTAAGATCAGTTAGGATATCTAAGTCACCCATTTAAAAAAAAAAAAAGGAAACAAACTCTATATGGCCAAAAGTATGCAGATACTTTTTTTTTTTTTTTTTAACCAATGAATGGGTCCATTTAATTTACAGTGAATGATTATGAGCACATAAAGGAAGCTTAAAACTGATGTAATCTTCATAGACAAAGAGAGCAGTGGAATAACTTAACTCTGCAAAGCTTGTCCCCATTCTAGGATACCAAACTTGGAACTTGTGTATTTGACAGGCTTTCCCGGATTATTGACAGCATAGAGCAAATGTAGGCAACCTTTCGGTAGTACTGTGCCAAAACAAGATTTTGAAGACCCTTTGTGTGCCAGTCCTATGTTTTTAAATTGAGGTGTGTATGTTGCCGTATTCGGTTTGTCTTATTTATGGGTGCTGCAGTTGCTTTGGAGTACTGCATTTGTTCGTATGTGGGCTAGTACAGTATATGTTCACGAGTAGTTTGTGTTATTGTGTATGATACCCATGAATGAGGGCTACTTATGTAATTGTGTGTGTGGATGACATGTCACATGTTTTGTTTGGTGTGTGTATGTGTAGGGCTGCTTGTGTTATCGCATGTAAGAGGCGGTTTGTGGGGCTGCTTGTGTTATCGCATGTAAGAGGCGGTTTGTGGGGTTGTGTGCGTATATGTGGATTGTCAGTGGTGTTGTGGGGATTTTGTGTGGGCTGTTTGTATTATTTGTATGAAGAGGGAGGTGCATTCTGCAGCTCTATGTATATCTAGCAGTGTGGGTCATGTTCATGTGGTCCAGTGGGGACCAGGCAGGCCAGATAGAGGTCAAGGGCAGGAGATGTGATAGCTGCTCTACTCCAGATTCCCGTTCTAAGATGTGAGGACCTGATCTGAGATCACTGGCTCTAAGTGCTGCAATGCGTAAATTGAGGATTATCTTTCACCACCTGCAATCACCCCTTGGATTGCACTAGGGACTCTTGATAGGCCAGAGCACAGCCTTAAGACTGTACAAAGGCACCTCAAGTGAGATTCATGGCACAGGTTTCATAGGTTGCTGACCCCTGGCCTAGAGGCTCTTTGCAGAATATATAAGTAAAAAAAAAAGGTCAACATAAAAGCATAGTCAGTGGGTTGTTCTACAGCTATTTGATCATTAAGTGTATGAATTCATGCTAGTGTAGTGCCAAGATGTCCTTCCTGTATGTAGAATAAAATGTGTATGCTCCAGATACAGGAAATTACCTGTAACAACAAACTACAAAATACAGGGAATAATGCTGGAGATTGACAAACTGGAAAATCCGCAAAAACATACCTTCCAAAAGAATTTATTAGCGCAACTATTTCCTGCCGTGTAAGCTGAAATCCTTTTGATGAGCTGTTCTCTGAAAGACTCTGTATTTCTTTCTCAGAAAACAATATTTTTAGAGCAGTTCCCAATCCTTGAGTCTGAAATAAATGTTATATATAAAAAAAAATGTAAATGTCTAGAAAAAGTCTGTTAAATAATCTCTAACCATTTCACTAGCAAATTCTGTTTAGCGGAAAACCGTCACTAAGGTTTCGTAACAAACCTTTAAGTGTGTATATATTTATATATCTACATACACACGCACACCACTTTCCTTTACGCATGTTCACATTGCAGTGATATCAGCAGTTAGTAAGGAACATGCGTTTGCAGGCTTGGTCAACAGAAGCTGCTTCAATTAGTGCTATATTCAGTAAACCAAAACTTGACAAGGTCTTATTTGCTGCCATTAACGCTATCTCAGAGTGTTAGCCAGCATGAATCACAAGTCCAGTCAGACAAAGAAGCGTAAATAGGGTCCTGGGATGAGGCACCTGTGACAGGGAGGGGTGCAAAACCAAGGAGTTGGCCTGACTCCCAAATGGCTGCACTCACCTGAACAAGCATAAATAGGGTCCTGCTGGGAGCCAATTTATATAATAAAAAAGGAAAAAGAAAATCCAGCGCAATTCCTTACCACTCAACAGAAACTTCAGTGCTGACAGATATAGTTAGTTTTTTTTAAAAGCACCTAATCTAGGCAAAAAATAATGGGGGTTAGTTACATTATATGATCATACATTTCATAAGCCTGCCACAACATCAATGCACCCCATTCTTGGCGGGTCCTACTCTAACAGCCTAATGTCTGCTTCATGAGCAACTTACTTGGGGAAAAAATTCCATGTGGAGTTCTCTGCAGTACAAGGCTAAAAAGAGCCCAGGGATGAAGCCCTCCCTGTCACAGGTGCCTCATCTCAGGGCCCTATGTAGCCTTGTACTGCAGAGAACTCCACATGGAAATTTTTCCCCAAGTAAATAGCTCACAAAGCAGACATTAGGCTGTTAGAGTAGGACCCGCCAAAAATGGGGTGCATTGATGTAGTGGCAGGCTTATGCAATATATGATCATATAATATAACTAAACCCCCATTATTTTTTGCCTTGATTAGTTTTTTTTAAACTAACAAGATCTGTTAGTTTAAACTAGAGAAACTAACAAAATCTGTTAGTTATAAACTAGAGAAAAGCACACTCATAGATACAACGTGTTTTACTGGAGTGTATTGTAATGTCTGTGTTACATTGCATTTCTAATAGGCATATAACACTAAGCGATATATTTTTTTATTTTAAAAATTACATTTTATGCATAACACATACCTGAAGTTTTCCCCATAATCTGCATTTATCACAGCCAACACAGTCCATTATTCTTGATATGTTTTTAAAGTGCAAACGAAACTCTTCCTAAGAGAACAAACAACGCTCAGCATTACCAGGAAATCCAAACGTAAATGCATCTAAAACAAGTGTTAAATTTCTGATAGGACGGATTGTACAACTCAATCAGAAATCTCTAGCCGATAATGAGAACCAAGATGGAAATATCACCTAAAACACCTTTAACATGTTTAAAAAAAATGTCTTCCCATTTTACACCATATCTGCTCCAGGTTCCATTCTGGCACATATGGTTGTCACAATGGTAACACGCTTTTCTCCCCTCTCTCCCCCCAAAAAATTATCTGCCTCTTTCCAAAAGCATATATCTTACCACTCCGTATAAATAGAGTGATAGTACCTGAGCAAAGCTATAAAGATGCGTTTGTACATATGTAAGTACAAACATACAATAACCCTTTTATATTTAACTCTTATATTTTATGTAAATTAATCAAGAGAAAGAAATTAGTGACAAATCTGAAAAGAAAAGGTCCGAGCACTCCAGAGCTCAATAAGCGGCCCATTTATTAGAATCAAATGGTCTGAGTAACGATTCAACTCAACAATGAGCCTTTGTCAGTTGACAAAGACCCATTGCTGGGGCGAAACATTGCTCGGGACATTTGGTTCCAATAAATGTGCCTCTTATTTAGCTCGGGTGTGCCTGGACCTTTTCTTTTTGATTTATTACTGTGTGGGGGTTGTGCTAGCCTCTGGATTGGATTTGCATCCAGTTTTCTGGCACTTTTGCATTAGTGCAGTTCCTATTTCTCTGTTTGTTAAAAGAAATTAGAGACATCTTGAGCTTTCTCTCAAATTAGATCTATGAGCAAACAAATAAGCTGATTCTATAACATTAAGCAGTGTCTACATTTTTTTCCTTCAATTTAAAGAAATACCCCAATAGAAGAGAAAAGATCAGCATGCTAGACCATTTGTCTCAATCTGTACCAGGAAAATCCCCAAATCAGAGGTTTGTAATGGAGAGGCCTGTAATTTTGAGCTGCAAGTGCGCATGAGTATGCTTGTGGCTTCCAGCGTAAGTTCTCCAGTTCCTGTGCACAGACAGGGCTAAAGTAGGCTCTGTGGGTGCGTGTGAGTGGCGAGAAGCACAGTTTGTTTTAATCAATTATTTTATTTTTATTTATTTTTTTAACTTTTTTTTAATTATTTATTTTTGCAGTGCGGGTAGTTACAGCCAAGTGTGCTACGCCACGACAGCGTCAGCAGACAAATCATCAACATACATAGTGTTACATTTGCGTGCATGGAAATACTTTGCACTATATATTTTTTGACAAAAAAAAGAACAAGTTAAAGTAGATTAGACATAAGCTTTCCCTGAATAATATGATCTGATTATACAGGGAGTGCAGAATTATTAGGCAAATGAGTATTTTGACCACATCATCCTCTTTATGCATGTTGTCTTACTCCAAGCTGTATAGGCTCGAAAGCCTACTACCAATTAAGCATATTAGGTGATGTGCATCTCTGTAATGAGAAGGGGTGTGGTCTAATGACATAAACACCCTATTATCAGGTGTGCATAATTATTAGGCAACTTCCTTTCCTTTGGCAAAATGGGTCAAAATAAGGACTTGACAGGCTCAGAAAAGTCAAAAATAGTGAGATATCTTGCAGAGGGATGCAGCACTCTTACAATTGCAAAGCTTCTGAAGCGTGATCATCGAACAATCAAGCGTTTCATTCAGAATAGTCAACAGGGTCGCAAGAAGCGTGTGGAAAAACCAAGGCGCAAAATAACTGCCCATGAACTGAGAAAAGTCAAGCGTGCAGCTGCCAAGATGCCACTTGCCACCAGTTTGGCCATATTTCAGAGCTGCAACATCACTGGAGTGCGCAAAAGCACAAGGTGTGCAATACTCAGAGACATGGCCAAGGTAAGAAAGGCTGAAAGACGACCACCACTGAAGACACACAAGACACACAAGCTGAAACGTCAAGACTGGGCCAAGAAATATCTCAAGACTGATTTTTCTAAGGTTTTATGGACTGATGAAATGAGAGTGAGTCTTGATGGGCCAGATGGATGGGCCCGTGGCTGGATTGGTAAAGGGCAGAGAGCTCCAGTCCGACTCAGACGCCAGCAAGGTGGAGGTGGGGTACTGGTTTGGGCTGGTATCATCAAAGATGAGCTTGTGGGGCCTTTTCGGGTTGAGGATGGAGTCAAGCTCAACTCCCAGTCCTACTGCCAGTTTCTGGAAGACACCTTCTTCAAGCAGTGGTACAGGAAGAAGTCTGCATCCTTCAAGAAAAACATGATTTTCATGCAGGACAATGCTCCATCACACGCGTCCAAGTACTCCACAGCGTGGCTGGCAAGAAAGGGTATAAAAGAAGAAAATCTAATGACATGGCCTCCTTGTTCACCTGATCTGAACCCCATTGAGAACCTGTGGTCCATCATCAAATGTGAGATTTACAAGGAGGGAAAACAGTACACCTCTCTGAACAGTGTCTGGGAGGCTGTGGTTGCTTCTGCACGCAATGTTGATGGTGAACAGATCAAAACACTGACAGAATCCATGGATGGCAGGCTTTTGAGTGTCCTTGCAAAGAAAGGTGGCTATATTGTTTTTGAATGTCAGAAATGTATATTTGTGAATGTTGAGATGTTATATTGGTTTCACTGGTAAAAATAAATAATTGAAATCGGTATATATTTGTTTTTTGTTAAGTTGCCTAATAATTATGCACAGTAATAGTCACCTGCACACACAGATATCCCCCTAAAATAGCTATAACTAAAAACAAACTAAAAACTACTTCCAAAAATATTCAGCTTTGATATTAATGAGTTTTTTGGGTTCATTGAGAACATTGTTGTTGTTCAATAATAAAATTAATCCTCAAAAATACAACTTGCCTAATAATTATGCACTCCCTGTACATGCAGTTACGTTGATATGAGGATTCTCTGAGCATACTTGCATAAATTCTGTCTAGCTTATACTTCGCTATGGGTTACATTTGAGCATTAATTCTGAAAGCTGAACAGGCGCTAGCTAACATTTGTCTCAGATACAAGATATATAAAAAGAAATAACCTTGGTGAGACATAAAAGTAGTAGGAGTAACATGAGCAAACCCAGGAGATTTGCTAGGTAACTTCGTTTAAGGGTAATCACGTTTGGCTAGGTTATGAACCACTGGGGGTTAATTTGGACCAAAGGGACTTGCAGTCATATGCTGATGGTAATAGGAGAGTTGGATCAGCATGGTGTGAGTAGCAGTTGTTAATCTCTCACTTAATAGCTATCATGTTAGTCAGGGGTGTTCCAAAACATAGGTAAAAGCCCTGCATTAGCCCCTTCTGGCCTGCACCTCCCTGACAGCATTAGGGACCTATGCCTACTACTACCATGAATCACAATGCGAATTAAAGGGACACTATAGTCACCTGAACAACTTTAGATTAATGAAGCAGTTTCGATGTATAGAACATGCCCCTGCAGCTTCACTGCTCAATCCTCTGCCATTTAGGAGTTAAATCCCTTTGTTTATGAACCCTAGTCACACCTCCCTGCATGTGACTTGCACAGCCTTCCAGAAACACTTCCTGTAAAGAGAGCCCTATTTAGGATTTCTTTATTGCAAGTTCTGTTTAATTAAGATTTTCTTATCCCCTGGTATGTTAATAGCTTGCTAGACCCTGCAAGAGCCTCCTGTATGTGATTAAAGTTTAATTTAGAGATTGAGATACAATTATTTAAGGTAAATTACATCGGTTTGAAAGTGAAACCAGTTTTTTTTTTTCCATGCAGGCTCTGTCAATCATAGCCGGGGGTGTGTGGCTAGGGCTGCATAAACAGAAACAAAGTGATTTAACTCCTAAATGACAGTGAATTGAGCAGTGAAATTGCAGGGGAATGATCTATACAGTAAAACTGCTTTATTTAGCTAAAGTAATTTAGGTGACTATAGTGTTCCTTTAAACATAGAAAGCATCACCCGGGTATGTAAGCATTGTTCTTGTAATAGCAACTTCAGCTTGTGTCTCGTGTTGAAAGGTCCCAGTTGTTTCATCAGTGGAGTAAAAGTTTCTGTGAGAGTCCTAGGCCGTGGGCCTCTGGGTGCACCTGTCGGGATTGCGTTGCTCGATGCCCATTTTGGTGGCTTAGTCTGTTGGGCCCAGTGCTGGGCCCCAAAAGCAATGTGGCTGTTAAGCAATCCTATGCCCATTCTGGCTTTAGCTTTGGGCTGGTGTGTAGGGCATTGTGTTGTCGCTTGGGAAGGGCGCCCGGTTAAGATGTTGTGTGGCATGATAGAGAGCTCACCCAGGGGCCGTCTGTTGTGGACAGAGGGTCCAGGAATTCTTCCAGCTCCACTCTTTCTCTGCCTGTGTTAAGAGATGCCTTCGTCCCCTGAGCTGGCTGGTCACTTCCCTCCTCGATCGGCTCCGTCTTGTTGGCAGGTCGCGCACATGGCTTGCGCTCGGCGGCCATCTTGAGGTGTGTCGCTCAGTCTGTATTCCACTGTAGGGTGGCTGTGCCAGGCCAGTTGCGGTCTTGGTGGGTATATCCGCGTGCCCCTGTCACTGGGGATCAGGTTGGTCACCTGTGTGGGTTGCTGGTTAGGTTTTGGTCCCCGGTTAATGCCCTGGAGCGGGAGCTCAGACAGAGCAGGTCTGATCCCGCCGGCGGTCAGGCCCCGCCCCCCTTTATCAATTATTTTAATAGAAAATAAAATTTTTGAGAAAGTCACAAATAACAGTATACATGTAGCCGGTTTTCAACAAGCATAATTTTATTGGAAGAGAAGACAGGAGCTCTCTAGCAGGGCGCACATACCACTGTTAGTTTTGTGGCGTTAAAGGAATCCGGAAGACAACATACACGGTTGTTTGATTGAGAGCCAAGGAGGTGCTTGTGGAATTAGTTCTAAAAGTGCATATTTTAGATCGAAATCAGCACTTTTTTAAACTGCAATTATGTTCCTGACACAAAGTACTTCAGCTAGACCAATTTCCTGGAGAATTTCTGACAGCATGCAGGCAGGTCAGTCACAACAGACTCCCTTTGGGTTCTGTGTTTCACCATTGACTCTAGATGCGACTAGTACAATAACAAACCTTAGCATGTCTTTCCTTAAATCAGATGTAGGAAACTAAACAAAACATATAAAAAAAATTAAATCTGTACCTTTAATGATTTGGCTTCTTTCTTATTCCCTGCAAACATGGATTTCTCATCAAAGTGCATAGGGAAAGACCTGTTTATAAAACACACATTATTATTATTAACTATATTTCAATTATTATAATGAACATAAACAAAATAGTGATTTTATTAAAACTTGTATTTCATTTCTGAAAATAGAACAGTTGTTTTGCATCAAGTGTGGCTAGGCATGGGCTTAGTTCATTCAATTTTTTTTCTGACAAGTGGGTTTTAATCTGAAGGTTACTCACAATACATTGCCACAGTCTGCGAGAATGTGCTTGAAGTGTTTTGTTAAATCTTATTGTCACTTGATAAAAGTAATCAAATGGACTAAAATGTTAAAAGATAACTAGACCACTTTTTATGTGAATAATGCAGAATAGTTATATGTACAAGTCTTGAGAGTGTATTGCCTTCTTTCCTTTTTTTTTTTTTTTTTTTAATCAAGGCAAACACCAGAGAACTTAACATTATCAGAAGAGATGGTGAGTGCCAGGCTCTGGGTTTATTGGACAGCATCAAAGTGCAGATAGTGTAAGAGTTTAGATATTGACATAGTATTGTGTTTTGGCTTAAATTTTAAATCATATAATGAGGAGATAATGCACCATGAAAACCTCATACATTGTCTCTCCACTAAGGACAAAAGGTAATTAGGATTTAAAAAAAATAAATAAATCATAATTGAATTTTACAGAAAATCATTTGCATTGTAGTTCATACCTGAAATGTAAGTTGCAAGACTTCATTGTGCGTTGGATCATGCTCAGGCAAACATCAACAGTTTCTATTTGTGTGACTTGGCCAGTTAAGTATATTACAGCTTAAAACGACACTTTAAACACCTAAAGCACCTCATCTTGTGTCCTCTATGTTTTGCAAAAAGTTCATATTTGAATAGATATTCGCATTTTTATAAAAACCTTGTTACATTCTCCTGCCTTTCACACGGTCCTGTTACTTCCTGGTTTGGTTAGCTCAGTGGAGGTAGCAATTGCCCAGAGCACCTCCCTTGCAAATACTTCTCAATGAGCTGCATTGGAAAGTCTGAAACGGGCTAGAAGAGGAGGGCTCACAAAAGCTACATACAATAGATCTGCAGCTGCTGTTTTTAAATATACCCAAATGAAAAATTATATAGATAAATGCATGAATGTTTTCATTGGGTTATATCTACTAAACAGTGTGTTTTTGTATTTGGGCAGTGGAGTGTCCCTTTAAATAAAATGGTCTGTAAGTGCATTCCAATTAACGTAGAGGCACTTAGCTGGCCCAAATAATGATTCTTTACATTATCATCCTGCTGGCAACAGTCATCAATAAAAACATATAGACAGGTTCTAGAGGTAGTGACCTAAGTCTAAGCCATAGCAATACATTTAATATGATACACAGCTGACTGTGGCTAATGTGATGTTTGTTTTTCTGAATCCAGGGTTGCCAAAAGATGGATCCCCAGATGCGGTAGAACGGATATCTCAAACTCCAGCTCCTCAGAACTACAACTCCAATGATACTCAGGCCATCTATTGCATTCAAAGAATTCCGGAAGTTGTGTGATAAACATCTTGGGAACCAAAGTTTGAGATCCTTGCTGCATAACTACAACTCCCGTGATTGCCTTGATAGCCTTTAGAATGACAAAACATCAGTTTGGAAACATCTGGGGATCTACCTATTTTGGGGCTCATACTCTTTCCATCAATCAACCCAGTTGAAATTTCATGTATCTGTCCATCTGATACTAGAAAGTTACTGTACTTTCAGCAAACATGGTCGGTCTGTTCTTGGAAATTACCAGCCATTTTTAACTTGTGTTAAACATTCATGGTCTTGTATCCCTTTTTCCCAGCAATGTTCATAAATGGACAAACTTTTGTTAAGTATTGCACAAGACCAGTTGCTTTCTCAATTGCTATGGGTAGCACTCTTGTGCATCAACCAACAATATAATACAAAAATGCAAGCTCAGCCAAGAAACAGCAGAGAAGCCAACTGCATTATTACTTGTGTCCCTTATAATGAAAGAAGCATAAATAAAAAGGAACTATACTTCTCTTGTGGTAGATTTTCTCTTTTTATTTTTTGTTTGCCTTTTTATTTCGTATTTATCAATCATGTACTTTTGTGTAAAGTAGGTGCTGTGCCAAATGTTATTTCTATAACTACTGCTCTATTGCACATGGCACATAAATAAAAGGTTATTATTTTAAGGGACCCTACCTACCAGGTTTCCAGTTTAGTGATGTACTTCCTTTCAAATTAAATAAACAGCCTCCATAACAACTTAAACTTAATCTGAAGTTAGTATAGGGGCTGGAGTCACTCGGCTCCATCTAACCTTCAGTAATGTTTTCAAAGGTTTATTCCTAACGTTGTACTCCCTGGGCACTGTTTCTCTCTGCCGCCTCCTCTGGCCATGGAAGCATTCAAGAAGGTTTGCCTTGGAGGGTAGGCTATGATATGCTCTCAGCCTCGCAAGTAATGGTATGCACTTCTACCTGCAATGTGCAGCCAGTAATAGGCTAAGATGACGCTCTCAGCCTATTACCTGCTCCAAAGCAAATATACCTGTACGGCAGTTGGAGGAGGACTGAGGAAGGCAGTGCTGATTCGCACTGGGGGATAGATTTTTCGGATTAATCCAAATGAAATGATGCTTGCCACTCTTGCCCCATAACTATATTGAGATAAAGTTTTCATTGGGTGGGAGTGTTCCTTTAAAATGGATAGTTGCCGTTTTGTCTACTTCATTGTCATTTAGCCTCAAATTTACTGTAAAAAAAAAAAAAAAAGCAGCAAACTTGCGTCACTCTCCAAAATAGTTTTTAGACTGCTGAAAACATACAGTTAAGCAAGCAAGAAATTATACAGTTGAAGAAAACATACTGCATATCTTTGAAGATGTCCAGCAGCAGATTCTTGGTCTCTACATCCTCTTTCATATTTCCAGTGTAAAGGTCAACAATAGAGCGCTCAAAGTAAGATGAAACCTTGGACAATGCGCGAAGTTCAATCAGATACAAAAAGTATAGATTTTTAAGCCTTCGTGGACCTTCTCCTTTGGTTTCTGCTGGGTCAAATCGTGTTTTAAACTCATTCGGATTCGGTCCCCAGCGTGGTTCACCCCATGTTCCTGAAATAAAATATGAATACATCTACTAAATAATCAATTGTAAATATAAGCATAGATCATTGACAATATAAAGATACTTGTGCTATTCCATTTGTGAAGCAAAATGTGTCAGAAGCCATGGACCTATCACAAAATGTCAGCTACTTATTATAATCATACTCCAACTAAGTATGGAACATGGATTGACAGAACCATGTAAGAATGCATTCTTCAAGGGTTACTCCATGCATCACACCCATTACAAGCCCCTGTAATGGTTATGATATGAGGAGGACTCCGACCTGGTTCCCTGTTAATGGGGAAAACTCTTTAGCACCAGTTTGCCCTCTTATCCTAGTCACTGCCTGGCTTCACTGCTCCCTGGTTGCCAGGTGACAAGTTTCCTTCTTTAGCAGAGCTGTAGAGGCCGGAAGCAGCAACCTTCACAAATCATTGGCTGACAGCTTTAGCTGACCGCTCTCAGCCAATGACTGACTTTCTGTGCCACAAAAACCATTCTGTGCCACAAAAAAAAAAAAAAAAAAGTTACATTACACCTCTAGCAGGAGAGGGGTTGAACTCGTTACCTCAGTATGTGCAGTGTATCAAAGCAGAATGCTGTAAATACAGACTGCAAGCACCAAGACCACCTCAACTGAAGTGGTCAATGTGCTTGGAGTAACCCTTAACCTGAACGAAAATAATAAAGCATGGTCAAAGGTATATAGGACACCCCTATTAATGAATAAATAAATGGATGGCTAAAATAGACAAAAATACTCTGATGACAGGTGTACTAAATCAAATAAATAAGGACTTTCAATTAGACACTATCAAAGGATGCCATCTATATAGCAACTGAGTTTCTTTCATTATTGTGAAGCGGACATGTTGGCTTAGAGGATTGGAGAGGTGAGAGCTAACGGGTGATATATCTAAATTATCTGTGAAAGTAACTGAGGCACTAGCACAATTCATCAGGATGATCAAAAGTGAGCTTGCCTTGCTAATCCGTTAACACAAGCTTAATATAATCAATGTTAAGCATTTGCTAAGGCAGGTGTTCCCAACCCAGTCCTCTAGTACCCCCTACCAGTCCAGGATTTGGGGATTACCCTGTTGTGTCTAAAGTGTTTTTTTTTTTGTTTGTTTGTTTTTTAAACACCTTAAACACAACTGGGTAATCCCTAAATCCTGGACTGTTAGGGGGTACTTGAGGACTGGGTTGGGAACCACTGTGCTAAGTAAAACCTGCCACCATCGCTGGAACAGTGGAAAAGCATTTTCTAAATAAATAACAGACAAACGCATTTGCAGCCTGTAAACTTTAATGACTGCTATACTGTTGTAGACATTGATTTTCCTGCATATTAAATCACAGAACTGTCCAAACTCTACTCTTTTACGGTAAATTCAGAAGGGGCAGATCTACATTGAAATTTAAGGGTTTCCTTACGCACTACTGGTACTCTAAGCAGTAAACAAATGTAGTGAAACTCTATTAATTGGAATAATTGCACTACTGATAGATAATTTAACATAATAAATAAATCAACTTAATAAATAAATCAATTTAATCCTAAAGCTAACTGAGCTTTTTACATTCTCATTGTTTTTACACCATCTTTTTGCTTTTTTAGGTGTGCTCTCACTAGTTAGTGATATCTCTGCAGCAATAAATCATTTGATCAAAGAAGGTGTTTTACTTTGTTTTCTGTTAATTGGTGAACTGTTCAATGAGAATGTCACCAAATCAATACCATACACATTATTGGATCCCTGTTAAAAATAATAGGGATCTGGGTGCGGGACCTAACATCCAAGCCGAGCAGACGCAGGCTGCTACTGCGATTCTGCAACTTGCCATTAAAGGCATCTAACTTCTCTTTCAGATCCTGTCCTATGGGCGAATCTTGTGGCATAGTATGTGTCCTTGGCGAGAGATGCAGCGGATCTGCCATGCTCGGTCAGACCAGCTATACTATAATCACATCGAAGGCCTCGTACTCCACCAATGACGCTTTTATACTTTAACTGACCTGAGCAGGTGCTCAATCTAGGCCCACATAGAGGCTCGCAAACTGAGCAACCCAGGCTGCAAAGTTACACTTTTCTGGAGGCATTTGATGACATATTCACCAAATTCTGGACTCAAATTGAGGATTGACAGTGCACGATCACTACATTGGTTGGACAACCAGGTGAAGCCTTGGCAGGCAAATCCCAACCTGGGCCTGAAGCCACCACAGTACTTAAACCAGAGCACTGTGCACACTCTCAGGAGGCCCACCGCTTAGGGGGACTTTCTTGGGAGTCTGGCTTCGCCACTAGGTCCTGGGCACCGCCATCTTTGTGTGGGTAGATGAAGTCCCTGTGGGACACGTCATCTGCCATAGTGGGGCATCTATTAACTAGCAGTGTCCCTATAGTATCCCCATTGACCCCCATCCATGAGCGGCAGGTGGTGGATATAAATGAAAAGGGGGGGGGGGAGGGTGGACCTATTGTCCTCCCCCCGCCCCCAACCCATGAGCGGCGGATAGGGGCCCTAAATAACAATGAGGGGGAGGGAACCTATTGTCCTCCCCCCAGCCCCCACCCATGAGCGGCGGATAGGGGCCCTAAAGGACAATGAGGGTGGGGGGGCCTACTGTCCTCCCCTTCCGGCCCCCACCCGTGAGCGGCGGCCGGGGGCTCTAAAGGACAATAGGGGGGGACCAACTGTCCTCCCCGCGGCCCTGACCCATGAGCGGCAGGTGGCTGCTCTAAATTAAAAGGGGGGGGGGCGACGGGTGAGGACTCTGAACCAGAATGTTATGAGTCAAATTACACAGCATGGGAAAATTCCAAAGCACTATGATTGGTTGGATTCCAAGCCAACCAACCAGAGTGCTGCGACAGGTAAATATAAAGACTTGCCTGGCAGTCCACTCTGATTGGTTGGCTTAAACCTACCAATCAGAGAGCTCTTTATAAGCCTTTCCCCGCCCTGCGGAGCTCAGTCTGCGCCATGTCCTCACTGGGTAAAGATGGATTACTTTTTCAGTGTCGGGATTTTTTTACGCTCTGATTTTTATTTTATTTGCTAAGTTCGACGGGTATCGTTTTTACATTTTTTTATTTAGCCTTTTTTGATGCTGAAAAATTGTAGTATTTTTACTTATTTATTTACTTACAGGTATTTAGTTTTATTGTCTCCCCCTCACTATTTTAGGGTGAGGGTGGTAGGTAGAGCTTATTTAATTTTTTTTGGTTGGGGGGGGGGGAATCTGGGGACTTGGGGTGGGGGATTTTTAAATTTAGCCCTCACCTGTCACCAAGGGCAAGGGCAAGGGCAAGGGCAAGGGCAAGGGCAAGGGCAATTCCCCCCCCCCCCCCCCCCCCCCGAAATTTTCAATTAGGACACCCACCCGCCACACATGGGGCCAATTAATCACTAATACTAAGTAATCTTTACTTAGTATTAATGAAGTTGGCTAAAATACCAATTTAGGTCTTTCAGCATTTTGGTAGATAGCTCCCTAATACTGTGGGAATTAGGGAGCTATTTACTAAGCGGCTGCAAGATGCAGCTGCAGCATGGATCGGAATCTTATTCATTTGAATGAAATTTCGAACCGACCTAAGAGGACCGAATGTCGACCTAACATGAATGAACAAACTTTTCTCATTCTGTCAGGACGAAATTCGGTAGTTTTGCCAGCATCCTGTCTAAATGACAGGACGTTCAGAAATACTGACAGGTAGCATCGCAAGATCACGGAGGACTGGTGAGATTTGTGGGAAATTGCTCTGATCATAGGAAATGGAGCACACTTTGCTCCTCCGTTGGTCAGGCGTGGGAAAAATACATAAGACAAAGTAGTCCCTACTAATGACTATATGCCATTGAATTA
The DNA here is from genome assembly GCF_036172605.1 of Pelobates fuscus. Lineage (NCBI taxonomy): Eukaryota > Metazoa > Chordata > Amphibia > Anura > Pelobatidae > Pelobates > Pelobates fuscus. The sequence goes on from NC_086318.1 coordinate 263,115,213, forward strand.
ATCTTTCTGCTATATTACTCCTCATTTACGTTTGTCCGTAACTAGTTTAAAGTCTAACTGATTTACCTCTCTGTGCCTGATTTACATATGACAGATTGTAATTCTAGCTTCAGGTCTATTGCTTGGTATATGGTGTATTAATGTCTGTATAGCGGCACAGTTTTCTCGTGTTTACCTTTTAACAAAAATTAGGTCGTAATCTCCCATTTGGCGTTGCACTGTGGAACTTTAACTATACTTTAAAACATTTTTAGCTTTTCTTGCACACTTATATGTTTTCATATTTAATGTTTGTGTTTTACGTTGTGTAGTCACTTCATGTTTGGTGTAATTTGCTTGCACCACAATAAAAATTGATTGACAAACAAAAAAAATAATAATCATACCAAGGATCAAATTGGCTTAAAATGTAGGTCAGAAAAGAATAACAATATTCACATATAAAGATAATTTTACCCTCAAGAAGATATTTCGCGGAGAGATGCAAATTTATGCTGGCGTGGAGTCCTGATATAAGACGGTAAAATACTCTCTTCTCTAAACACAGACCTGTTGAAAAAAATGACTAACATCATATACAATAGTCTGATAATCATTATGAAAGAAATGCAAATGAGAATGCAACAAAACCTGAAAACATTTGATTCTTAAATTAATACAAATATGAAGACTGATTTTGGTGCATGGTTTATAAATATAGATAGAGAAAACACAAATCTAATCATTAATAGTGTATAAACAAACAGTACCCAAAACAATTATGGCAAGTTTATCCTGGCCAATATAGTAAAGAGCCCACATACCCAAAGCAGAAGAGAGTTAATGATGTGAAGTTAAAAGAAACAAAATCACAGCCTGGCAGTTGAAATGAGCGTTTTTTAAATTAAACAAAACAAAAAAGGTAAGCGTTTTATATTAGCTGTTTATGTCATCATCGTTTATGAGAGATAGTGTCAAACAAACTTGATTGCTTCTTAAGATGAAGAAAAAAATAAATCATATAGATCTTCATTTATTTGCAGGCTGAAAAAATGTGATCAATAAAAAAATATATATATTTGGTTTATTGAAATGATATATGATCCTCCCTGTACCTCTTAATGTGGTGGTAGGTGAAGCTAGATATGTAATGTGGCTCCACTAGTGTAACACGCAGAAGGCAACTGAGGGGGGGAAAAAAGGTTACCATGAAGTGATGCTTGCGGTGTGATAATTACAGTACAATGTAGGCCCCCCTTCCATCAGTATATACTTCTACTCTTTATATAAAAATATATTCATGGACCTTTGCAAGAATCTATCCAGAAGTATCACTAAAGAAAGCGACGTGAACTATGTGTCTCCAAGTGCAAAAATGTATAACGCGGTTTTGTGTGTAGCTTTCAGTAGTATACAATATAGAATTCCGATCTGGCAGGTGCAGCACAAGCCATAGTGATACAATTAGTAAACTGCTTTAAAAAGTTTTTTACTAGATGATATGTACCTCATTGTTTTCACTATTAGAAACCAACATAACTGATGTTATAAAGTTATGTCATCACTGCTTATTAACACAAGCATATTGTCTGCATTTAGCATCAAATAATTCTGACGAAGTGTTGCATTGCCTCAATAGTTTTGAGCAGGTTTAATACATTAATGGTGATCTGGGCTAGAGATGTATCTATTTCAGGAATTGACTAATTTCATAACATGCTCATCTGCCAATTTAAAGGGACACTAGAGTCACCAAAACCACTACAGATTAATGTAGTGGTTCTGGGTTCTAGATCATGTTCATGCAGGCTTAGCACAGAGAAAAGATAGTGTTTACATTGTTAAGTAGTAACACCTCTAGTGGCAATCACTTAGGTGCTTCCTAGTCCAGTGCAGCACAGACACATTCTCTGTCTCCACGCTATGCATGATTTAATGCATCTCTATGAAGAGATGCTTATTGGTGCAGCGTGGTATTTTGATGCACATGTACAAAAGCCTTCCCATGCTTTCCTTTGGGAAAACATTGCACTGGCTAAGATCATTAAGAATGGGAAGGGGGCCGGTGACCTAAATAGCCACTTAAGAATTTAAATGTCAGGAGTACATGATTGTATTTATGACACTATTTTGTCATTGCTTAATTCTATTTAGTTTTAAAAACACACACACAAAAACAATAAAAAATAAACATAGCCATGCTATCCTTTTCACATTGTCTGGACTTAACATTGTCTCTCAGTTACTACTGATTCAGTCAGAGCAGTGTAAGCTTAGCTGCTGACAACCTGGAGAAAAAGTACAGCGAGGAAGGGACACACATGGTGAATTTTACAAATACAAGTATGTTTGTCTAACTTATTTTATTATGCTGCAGGTTCACTGCTCAACTCTCTGCCATTTAGGAGTTAAAACACTTTGTTTATGCAGTCCTAGCCACTCTTTGCTTGCTGTCACTCACACAGAAAGGTTTTTAGCTTCCCTTTTTTCACAAATTGTTTAATTTAGAAGTCTCTTCTCATTCTATTAACAACCTGCTAGAGGCTGGAACAGCCTCCTGTGAATGGTTAAAGTTGAATTTACAGAGCAGAGATAGAAACTTCTAAAGCTAGTTAACATCTGATGGAAAAATATAATCATGTTTTAATGTAGACTGTCAGTCATAGCTAGGGGAAGTGTGGCTAAAACTGCAGATATTGAAACAAAGGTGATTTCAGTCCTAAATTGCACAACACAGAGTAGTGAGACGGCAGGGGCATGATCTATCCATCAAAACTGCTTAATTACGTTAAAGTTGTTTTGGTGCTTAGAGTGTTCTTTTAAATATTGTATAACTGAAAATATTATGTGTTCCATTTATTTTATATTTTGCAAACATTTTACTACTTATAACTTCCTGTCAATAAAATTATCAAAAAAAATACCACAGGCCTCTCATAAAACACAAGTATTAGCCATAGTATATTAATGAGAGTGATAAAACAATTAAGATGCAACCTTCTCCCAATTGACCACAATTCTATTTTTCAGCCCTAAAAAAACAAACAAAAGAAAACAGTACCTTCAAGCCACTCGTAGAAGGACTCTCCTAGAAAATACAAAACAGTACATGAACACCACATACCACAACTGTGTCACCTAGAAATATACCTAAATCAAAATGAAAATCAGAAAATTATAACATGCTACATTAACTTTTTCTTTTTTTAAACCACTAGCCCGTTTCTTAGATCCAAAGTGCCAGAATATGGCTGAAGCATCCTGTTATATACTAAAAGTTAGGGCTCCGTTTCTCTTTAAATTCTTTTACATATACTTCATTTAAAAATATTTTTAAAAACTTGCTGAAAGGATTATTTAAAAAAAAAAAAAAAAATTGTTTGGATGGGACAGCTGTCCTTTAAGACTAGGTAGGATAATTCCTTGAGATTTACCATGAAATGTTACCTCACCTATATTTACATTAGTATTTAAGTTTCTGATTCATGTTTGTACAACAGCCTCCCTATTAGTCACACTTGATCTAATTGGATAAACCGTTTTAATTCGCATGTTTCACTTTAGTGAATTTTCTTCCCTCTCTGATGATAAATATTCTGCACAGTTGGCCAATTTTTGATTTGTTCCATACTATTTACTACTATGCTTATTTTGCCATTCTTTACTCACGGATTCATAGAAGCACAAAAGATTAACAAGATCCAGTACCCATCCATGCATTGTAGTGATATTTCTTACTTGGTCTATTAGAGTGACCCGCTACCCCATTTTACACTGAAATGCCACGACTATCCTCTCCGGTCTTCCTCCTGCTCTCTCGCTGTTCTCTTCATCCTTCTTCTCTCCCAAGTTTTCTTCCACCTCCCCACTCATGATGATTCCCCCCTACTCATAACTACTTCTCTCTTATGCTTTTACTGCATGAAATATAACTATAAGTAAACCGTATTTCCAGAATTGCACCTGCAATAAGGTTAAACCATACTCCTGAATTGTACCATGAAAAACTTGTAATTACACACCTGTCAATTTCAGAGTTCAGACTTGCAATTTTAATATCTTAAATACTGAGTCCGTGTCACCTTTAGGGCAACGTAGCTGACTCTAAATGAAAGCCATCCCTACCATAGCTTATCAATTGCAACAGTAGAGACAACCTGTTATTTCACATGGGATTATTGGAGACTTTTCATGAGGGTTAGTTTACCTATTTTAATGGTACATTTCCCAGACCTGATCTGTTCTTCTACTGTAAATACTTAAGATTGGTATTTTGCACCATAAACTGCATATATTATCTCCACCTCAACTCATTTGGGAGAATTATAGACAAGTTCTCAATTTGATGGATATGTTTCTCAAGTCCATGTCTCAAATGATTGTGCAAAATTCTTACTGTGAATTTGATCAAGTCTGGTGCATCAAACTACATTAAGCTCCCTAACTGAATTCAGCTATAATACCAAATTAAAGACGTGCCCCTTACTTTGCATTTCAGGGACAATGCCTAATAAAATAACAGCATCAACTGGCATCCTAACATATGCTGCAAAATAAAACTATCCTTTTTTTTTACCACAAATCTCTGGCCCTATTTACCTTACCTGTCAATTAAGGCATGCCATTAGTATGATATGGTCTCTCACAATAACCACTCCACTAAGCAGCCACTGTGTTTAACAGTTATGTTAATCCTAGGGATAGCATCGAAGTGTGAGGCTGGTTTTTAAAAACTCATTAGAAAGGGTTAAAACGCACATTTATTCCAGCACCGCAAGGGTCGTTTGCTGGTTATTTTGTAGATTTAAAAAACACAGCTAACAATACCAACAGCAAAAACAGACATGAGACAGGCGGAACTTGACCATGCTTCTTTTCAGCCTATATAACTATGTAAGTTATATGTAAATTAATTGTGGAATTCTAAAAACTGTAACATAATTATGACTGGCCCACAAATAAGAATGCTTACAGGTAGCTGTGGCTGAAGTGTAAAAAACTATTAAATGAGAACACATAAATACAATCACTACTTAGCTCAAAGAATATATCAGAGAATATATCTAGAAAAAGTTATCAATCAAAAAAGACAAAATTTGTACATACCACTTTCTCCACCTAGAATAAAACAGAAAAAAAAACGGAAGCTATAATTTGCAATCTCAATGAAATTAACAGATTTTAAATTAAGATATAGAATTAGTAACATTAACGAAAACAAATCTACAAAATTAGAACTGTTCATCCAGTGGCTGATACAGACAAGTTTGTTAATGTGTGATGAATGTAAGCCAATGAGAACTTTCCTATCAACATAACCTGCTAACCAGGTTCTCTGGAAAAAGTGAGACTTGATGATGAATTCAAAGTGAGTTTCAAATTTAAAGCCAAAATAGCCAAGCTGAATACATTCTCTAAGTCAGGTGTGCTTTCGGTTCAGCTACTCTAGCCTTCAATTTGAAATTCACTTTGAATTCCCACTTTAGTGAATAACCTTGTAAGAAAACCTTCAAGCAATATTGATAGCTGATAGCGGACACTTGAATGTAGACGTTGAACCCTGAAAAGAGGTGGGACAGAAAATATGCTTTGACCATACCTATATTTGGTCCAAGTGGATTTAAAGGTCGATAGACAGAGCGAGGCCTGAGTAAAAAAAAAAAAAAAAGACAAAATAAATTTAAAAATGATAAAGCTATTTTCTTCACTGCTCAATTTACAGAATCAAACATTCCATCCCCTTTATTACTTGAAGCAGTTTTCTTCATAGATGCTGTTCCATACTCTCCAGGCTGAGGGCCCCTTGTATCCCGTATATCTTTCAGGATTCAACAACAGGTCCACATATTGTGCATCAGGAGATCGCTCATCTAATAAAAGAAAAGTGGAAAGAAAGCATAAGCTTAAGTGATAGATTTGTTTAATAAGCATTGGCTACAATGTTGCAGTAAAAATTCAAACAACCATAGCGTACCTTGTGCGCAAATATTAATCAAACTATCATTTAAAACGGTGTAAAAAAAGCTACAGGATAGTTTGCTTTTTTCTTTTTTTTTTAAAACATACTGTTTACATGCAGCTTTCATTTATATGTAGGAGGAAATACCGACCGAGCATTTGGCTTCCTGTTAATTTTTTAAAAAACTCATGTCCGGTCGTAAGTTAGAGACATAGAGGCTTGAGTCATTTTGCAGAAAGCATGCATCTATTGTCAAGCCGGAAATATTTGCAAGGCTTTCGTTCAGATGCATTAGTGCAAAATTTGGCCTTGATTTATTAAGCTTTCCAAATGCCTCAATACTATTACTATTAAATTGTTCCCAAATGATTTATCTGCAGAAGTTACCATTAAAGTCTTTGAGAATGTTTGTAGATAATTCATTTGGAAAGCTTATTGAATCAAAGACCTTGTGTCTAAAGTGTTCCTTTAACATCCATGCTTTGATACAGCGTTGGTTTGTTTTTAAATAATGTTGAATGACACTTAAAGAGTTCAAATCTGCACAAATTTTATGTTGTCTGACACCAGTTCAAATTCATATTTGTTTTTAAACCCCCCCCCCCTTCAATTTAAATGCTATGAAATACACTGGAATGCAAATTAAAAGTAATAGTTCACATTAAGGTATTTCCTCTTCAAGGAACACTATAGGCACTCAGGCCACTTAATCTCAATAAAGTCATATGGGTTCAGTGTTCCTATCCCCCTTACTCCTCCAATGTAATACTAAAACTGCCTCTAGTGGCTGTCTACTAGTTAACCATGCTATGCTTCACATAGTTTGACTCCGTGAAACGTCATAAGGACGTCATAAGGACACTGGACGTCATAAGGACATCCAGTGTCAGAGCAATGCTTTCCTATGGTGAAGCCTAATGCGCGTGTTGCACTCACTGATCATGCGCATTAGGTACCCCCCATAAGATGATGTCTGAGAAGGGGGAGTGCGACCCAGTGCCGAGGGACATCAGCACAAAAATCGGGTAAGTGATTAAATGGTTTCTTAAGAGAGATTTTTTTCCCCCATGAAAAAAAAAAAAAAGGATAATGAATGCATTATATGTAGGTGCAGGTAAACAATGAAAAATCTGTGAAAAATAAATTTTAGATCATTATTAATAAATATACAATTTTAAATAACGTAAAAAGTTACTTACCATCAAGCTCACAGAAATGATCTTGTGCATCATCATATCTCGCCCAAGCAATGAAGGCTTCTTTACTTTGGTTGCTGATGAGAGAAGATAAACATATATTAACTATATTGAATCAGCAATAAGTGTGGTACCATTGAGAACAGTATGTGAAAAATTACACTAAAAAGGCAAGTCCTCTCTACTGTGATATCAACAAAATAAGCAACCATCAAATTAATGTGGTGAAATTAAAGGGACACTCAATGTACCAAAACAGATTTTGCTTAATTATGCAATTTTAGTATATATATCATGCTCCTGCAGTCTCACTGGTCATTTCACTGCCACTTAGCCGTTAAAACTCATTTTCTTCTGTTTATGCAGTTTTAACAGGTGCAGTCAACCTGAAAATAAAAAAATAAATTGATTCATTTTCTATCAGACCTTGCAGCAGTGTGTTAACCTGAGAATTTATTTTTTATCTCCTGCTGTGCTAATTGAACAAGGCCCCTACTGGCTCTAGCAAGTTATTATTGGAGCATAGGATAAGAAATCCTAAATTTAAACACACTGTGCAATAAAGAAAACATTTTGATTATATTTTCTTTACAAGAAGTATGTAGGGAGAGTGTGTAAGTCACAGGCAGGGGAAGTGTGGCTAGGGCTATGATCTATAAAGCAAAACCACTTTGTTGAGCTAGCATAGATTTGTTGCTTAGAGTGTCCCTTTAATTTGAGAATACGTTTATGTAGATTGAGCCAGGTAAGGAATATTTTTATGGTTGCACACTATACTATATTAAATTCACATAAGTAGCAAAAGATGGCAACAACAAAGGTTAAGAGACAGTCTATAGAGCTTCGGTCAGATGATGCCATCTCACCAGCCACCAAGCAAACCTTCCTGGAGGGGACATAGGCTGGAGAGGGGAACTACTTAACCTCTGAAGGTGACACTGCACTCAGTCACTCCTTAAGGGGTAGGAGTCTTTTTTGTTTTATACAAAATATGAAGTGATTAATGCCCTGCCCTTAAGTGGACACACACATTTAGTGTCCACACTAAAGATAAAGATTCACAACTAAAGGATTGAGAGAGAAAGAGTATTTTTTTTTTTCTTGTATAGAAATAATTAATTTACAAGAACTGCCACAGGATAAGACAAACCTGGGGGCCAGATGAATAAATCTGAGCTCCAGGTTAATGAAAAGCAATCTCCTTGAGCCAAAAAGACCCCCTCCCACCCTCCCAATTAACGCTCCATCCATTACTGCTGGCACATATTACCATAGAACAATAGTGTCTGCAGAAGGAACAAACCTGTGACAGATGGGTGGGGGGAGTGGCAGAGAATAATAGTTTAACGTTACCAACTTAAAAGGCTCACTTGTTATGAGGCTTTCCTATTCTTATAGAAAATGACACTGGCTCTAGCACTACATTAACAGGAGAAGGTGGTGACCACTAAAGCCATCAGCTGCTATTAGGCAATCATCAATCTAACATGCCAACAGTGTTCCTTTTTGCTAATCTACTTCCATCTGCAGAATCTATGTTAAGCAACTTTTGAGAGGAATCCCTTTTCTGATCAATTGCTTCTTTACGTAAACAGTCATGTTTTAAAGCATGTTAACGTAAAAGGGTGGCGGTGGGGTGGGTAATTATGATTCCTAAAGATTATTTATCTTGAAGGTTTTGCTATTTAGGAGCACTCCACTTGTTGTATCTAGCTTTCTATAGATAGAATTTATAAAGAATTTATAAAAAAAAATATGGTGACTATGGGATATTTTTAAAAAAACAAAACATGAAATAACCCTTGAATTGAATAATAAATAAAACATGCCTTAATGTACTGTTCACTGCTCCAAGTTCATTTGCTTGCTCACAGGCTTCTAGATGTTCCTCGGAATTTGCTGCTGATGAATACTGAAAAAAAAAAAAAAATTTTTTAGAAATGATAAAATATTGCACCCATGATTCTGTCATTACGAATTTTAGCACTGCCTCCCAAATTTTGCAGGCACTGCTATTGTCTCTACTTTATTAGCATATGTACAATATAAAAGATAAAGCATTTATTTTTAAACAAAATATAAGTAAATTGAATATCACACTACACAATAACCTGTATATTAATGGGTGCCATTAATAAAATAAGAACAATATGAAAAAAATCTTTGGTACAAAAAAAGCTTTGTTAGACCTTTCATTTGTGAGTTCTAGCTATTGGATTATCAGTAAAATTTCATATATTTTATATTATATTCTCAATTACATTCACTTCTTAGGAGTTTTTTCCATTTTCAATGATTCCTGGTGCTGGTAGGATTTGCCACAGCTGTATTTATTTCCTGGTTACCAGCTAATGGTTCTATGGTAAGAAATATAGATAGATATACCTTGGTCAGCTGCCACCTTAAAGATGAATTATATTAAGGTACACCACCATGCAAACAACCAGCTGTGGCAAAAAAAGTTAAATAATCTATTCCTCACTTATAAGTGGGGCACAAAAGCAGAGGAGTGGCCTTATAATCGCATAATAAGACTGGAAAAGCAAAAAGGAAGAAAAAGCTTCAGAAGGGTGAAAAGCACAAGTCATAAGAAGGAAAATGCATAAGAAGGGTACAAAGCAAGCAAGAAAGGCAGGGTACTCAATGAGCGCAAATTAAAGCAAGATAATAGGGTAGAGAGTGGCAATAGCATGAACGAGCTTTCAGGAAGAAGGGGGAGGCCACAACCAGTGGATAAATGGAAGATCGCTTGAGAACTGCGGAGGGAGGATCTATTTTGGTTATTTCGCTGAGGGGAAAGTACATCCTTTTTGGATACAGACCTCAGAGAATTAGGTAACATTATGCATACAGGACGACAGGGAATCAGAAGCCCAGTGGGTATATGGTGCTTGGGTAACTGTGATTAATTGATCTGAAACTGTTGTCACAGTGTATTGATTCTGTATTTTATTTTATTTTATTAATTATGTATGCAATCCAGTGCAAAACAGGTGATAAAATACAGCTCTAGCATTTTTAGAACCAACACAAAAAATACACATGTAAAAATGATAACCTGCCAGTCCATAAAGGTGGGTATAATTTGTCTTGGCTACATCCTGCTGCAACGAGTGAAATTCCTACGGCCCTAAGAGCAATAAGGATGATCCTATTGTATTGCTTTCAGATGTGAGGAGCATAGTCTCCCAATGCATCCTGAGCTGGAACCACTGGATTGACCGAGATCATTAGTATCTCAGCCAGCAATGGTGGGAATACTCTAGTAGTGAGACCAATGCACTGGGGGAAATAATTTACAGAAAACGTTTTACCTTGGTTAATTAAAGGAGGCCAAATAATGTTAATAGCTATAACAACTTTAGGAATACATGTTTCATTTCTAGAGTTTTTCTTTAATTCCAATCTTTTCAAGCAGGAGTAAAATCTTTTGATTAGTTAGAAATCACTCTATTCTTTATATGAACCGCGTGGATCAGAATAAAAAGCGAAGTCTATTGTTCTGGGTTATCAGGTTCTCCAGGCATCAATTAAATCGAAGAAGCACAATACTTTGTGATAATTTAACATGACTTCCCATAAAGGTAGGAGAGCGGGACCCCCCTCTTAGAGCTCCTATTAGCTGCAAGGCACAGGGCAGTGTTGAAGTTCCCCCAGGGAAAATAACTTCAACTCATTTAGTTGCCAGAAGCTGATCCCAATCACCACTGAACCTCAATAAGAGTCTCATGGAGGAGAGAGAATCACCATTGACAAGACACCTATGAGGTGCTTGCCACCGATCAGCAGCACTTGACAGTGGGGCAAGATTTCACAGTGGAGAAAAATTGCCCAGCCTCCTGACTGCTACAGAATGGGCAAAAAAGCTCAGGCGTCTGTGTTTTCACTGCTGATTATGTATATAACTACTATTTACCTAGATCAGGGGTCCTCAAACTCCGGCCCCCCAGATGTTGCTGAACTACAACTCCCATGATTCTCTGGCTATCTATGTAATTCAAAGAACCATGGGAGTTGTAGTTAAGCAACATCTGGGGGGCCGGAGTTTGAGGACCCCTGACCTATATAAATAAAAAAACGTTTAAAATAAAAGAAAAGGGACTGACATCATAAATAGGACATATCTTAACACAGTCTAGATAGAAAGTTTAAAAAAAAATAAAAAAAAAAACACTCAAACACTCAAACACCCAAAATAAAACCCAAACACTTACTTTGTTATAATTCCCAGATTTGATCCCAACTGGAATTTTGCTCTTGAGAAAAAAAACCAAAAACAATACTAATGTGAATTATACAGATTTCTTATGCTTTAAAAACGAACTAATACTAGTCAGGCAAATACATTTTACAAAAAACATAGTGGACATCTGTGTCACAAACAGCATGAAAAACTTCTTAAAACTTCATGTTAGCATTCTTAATTTGCTGGGCAATTGTCTAAATGTAACGACATATCACAGAAGCTTTACACTTTGGGCTGATTATTCTTTGTAATCTACAGCCCATTACACATATTCAAACCTGGACACCTTATATAAGCATCAGGTCTGACATACGTGCCAACATCTCCTAAGGGGCCACAAATGCGGTCTGACCATGCCCCTGTCAGTCTAAAGGTTCAGGACTCATTTATTTACAAAGGGATTGTGGAAAATCAAATCACACCTATACTCTGTTAAGGCACTTTGTTCTCCATGTAATTACGTGACCTATTCATGTGATATGAAAAAATTAAACTGACTAACTGGAAATCAGATATAATCTTCACCATTATTGTTAGGATAATAAGGTCTGTGGTAAACATTTTAACAATACCCGATGCCAAGTGTACTAACTGCTGCTTCCTCCAACCCTATGTCCTCTTCCTTACTTGCAATTCCACAACCCAATAAGGAGAAGAGCCAAGCAATATGTATAATAGAAGACATATACCGTATAATTAAATACAATATTTACATGCACTCTTCAAAACACACTTAAGAAGGATATTTCAATGTATGCTTCATGGTAAACTATTTTAAAAATAATAGAAAACTGACTCTTGAAACTACAATATTTGGAAGACTTACAATTATTTACAGCATATAATTATAAATCTTGGTCTGGAAACCACATTATGGCAGCATGTTCTCATGGTTTTTTAAGTATCGGGTATTGTCTGTGGCTCCTTTCAGTTTTTTGTCTAGCTTCCATTGCTAAATTTCTGTTGTGTACTCGTGAATTCTTTTGTAATCAAGGAATTGAGCAATTGCTTTTATTAAAGCACCTGGCATTAATTAACATAAAACAATCACAGACATCAAGTATGAAAAATAATCTTAAAACACAATTTAGCTTGCAACACAACAGGACTGTAAACCTGCAGTGCAGTATCTAATCAAAGCAATTAAAAACAAAATGGTAGAACAAAAAAAAAAAAACACCATGCATTTGCTAAAGTTTGACAACTACTAAGTATATCTTAAAAATGAGATGACTCAAATATAACTAAGTTTTACATAAACTTAAAAAATACTACAAAATGTGTTATCAACAATGACTTTACGTTGTTGTAAAATATTTGTCTTTGCACCATCTTTCTGGGGAAAATTTAAATGGTTATCAATATTTTGAAATACATGAATTCTTCATATTACAATACCTCAGGACATGGCTCCACATGACAATCTTTAATGGAACAATGCCCATCATCTGCCCAAAAGGGACAAGGCCTCTTCAAGTTCGCCTGAAAAATAAAGAAATGCATATTGGTTATATATGGTTAAAACATGAGTAAATATGAATAATTGAGTGTGCTAACAGAATTGATTAAGTTACTTGAGCATACTTGCACCAATCGAAGCGGGTGCACAAAGAGACACACAGAGTAACGAAGGGGGGACATAAAGACACACAGAAGGGAAGAGGAAAAGGAGATATACAGAGGGGAATGGAAAAAAGAGGCGCACAAAGGGGCTGGTGAAGAAAGAGGCCTGCCAGCCAGCTGCAACAGCCAGCCAGAAACAGTAAATAAGGTGAGAAGAACCAACTTGGGTATGTTATATTACTATATTGTGAATAGGGGCCAGAGAGATGGTCGAGGGATCATAAATGTACTGCGCATGCAGAAATCGGGTCAAAGCCGCTGATTCTCAGTCACTTCTGGTAAAGTGGCCACAACTGAGCGAACCAAACCAGGAAGCATCATAACTTGTTTTTAACTTGAAAGCTGAGGGAGTTTAACCAGGTAATTCATAAAAGTGTAGATTTCTATTGACATCTGCACTTTTTACAAAATGAAACAAAAAGAGTACATACTCTTCACACATAAAGCGTTTCGTCAACCTAATGTTAGGTGTAGTAATATCCATACATCCTGCATCATGGCAATAGCAGTTTTGGAAACAGGGTAGGCAAGCATTTAAGATCTCTTTAAACAACAAAATATATATTTTATATAGGCTATTGCATACAGAGATGTTATGGATTAAAGTGAAATTGTCATGAAAGCTTCACTTTAAGGAAAAAACATTTCACACAATAATCAGGGACAAACATTAGTACTAAGCTGTAGTACACCTAAATTACTTGTGTAACCGCTGACAATTTTTGGCATATAGGTGCATGCTAGGAGTTGCAGGATGCCTTGTACAGCTGTCTAGGGACTTTATATTTGTACTCTTTGTTACAAAGGCCTGGGAATTGTGAAATAAAATATAATTGAAATAACTTAACCTATACATTTACAAGTATAGCACAATGAAAACAAAAAATCATGTAGTAGTACCTAATTTTAAAAGGTTAATCACAGTTAATCACAATCACAGGGGACAAATTAATAATTTTATTATAAATAATTCTGATCAATTTGAAATGTCCCTGCATATCTGTATGAGGAGGAGCAAATAACTTACTTGAGATCTTTCTCCTCTACAAAACCATCAGTCTGCCTTGGCGGCATGTCTGCTTCAAAGCACTCCCCAAATGGTGCCTGTGTCAATTGATTGCTGGTAGTTGATTGACAGGATTTGTACACTCTGCAGAGCTTTAAACTGCCACTTGTATATACATCCCCTGGTTTAACTCCCTCTCCTCAAGGCAGTCACAGTTATCAACTGTGTAGCCACTGTTACAGTAAGTTGCTGCCTTTATACAGCACTAAGTGCTGTGGGGGAATCTACAACACACTCCTTAGGGATGAGCCAATCATACTAGTATACATTGCAACATTGGGTGGTATGAGATCGGGATGGGTGGTGCACCTTGAAGGGCAATGCCAGTGATGCAACAAGTGTCACCATATTGAATGAGTGTAGAACAGCTGTAACTGAAAGGTTTTCTGGCCAGCCAAGACCATGCAGAGAGCGCTGCTGGATGATTCTAGTGTGTCTCTTACAGTGCAAAGCTGTGCAATCACTTACACAAAGCATGTCAAACTGCCCACATGCGGTCCACAATGGACATCTTTGTGGCCCGGCGAGCCATGAGTACATGCTTGGTGTTAAAGCAGAGTAGGCACCTGCTTTCTCCACATTGCAGGTGCCTACTCTGCTAAAATTTACCTGCCCGGGGAGAAAGCAGGACACTGGTGGCAGCGAGGGAGCTTAGTCTTCCTGCTCCTCACTGCTCCCTCGCGCGCGCCATCTGTAGTGATGCAGGGTGCCGGAATATGACGTCATATTCCGACACCCGGCATCACTAAACTGTGCGCGTTAGGGAGCAGCGAGGAGCAGGAAGGAGATCTCCAGGTAGAAGATCTCCACTGGACCCCAGGGAATGATGTGAGTGTGTGCAAGAATGTGTAAATGTATGTGTGTGTGTCTATCAATGTGTGTGTGTGTGTGTGTCTATCAATGTGTGTGTGTGTGTGTGTGTGTCGGTCTGTGTTGCGATGGCTGCAGCTGGACAGTGGAGTACCTGGAGGTTCACGGAGGCATGGAACACCACGTCATATTCCGACGTTACATCGAAGCGCTTCCCCTTTCACAGGGTTTCAAGAAGTAGCGGGAGGATCAGCTTTGGCACCGGGTGCGAACAGTGCCATTTGGGGTATACCAGAGGCCAGACTCCGGAGTCGCATACTGGCAGCGGCAATGTGAGTGGAGTCTGCTTGCTGGCTAG
This sequence comes from Pelobates fuscus, assembly GCF_036172605.1. NCBI lineage: Eukaryota > Metazoa > Chordata > Amphibia > Anura > Pelobatidae > Pelobates > Pelobates fuscus. The sequence continues at coordinate 263,130,450 of NC_086318.1, forward strand.
AGGGGGATGGTGGGATTTAGTATAGGGGGAGGACTGAAATATAGAAAATGGGGGGGGGGGGATGACTGGGATTTAGTAGAGGGGGAGAATGGGATTTAGACTGTACTTTTCAAAATAAACCTACGTTTCTGTAACAGTCACCAGGGGACTTATGGAACAGTTTACCAGGAGTTGGAGTCCAGTTGCAGGAGATGGCACAGGAAGCAGGCAAAATCCAGAAGCGCAGTAGAGATTAAGGGGAAATCCAAAGGCAGGGTCAGATGAGAAGCAGAAGTCAGGGCTGGCAGCGGAGTAACGTAGTCGCTAAAGCAGGCAGAGGTCAGAGTCCAGGAAATCAGTCAGTAGCAAATCAAAGATCCGTCAGGAACCACCAAACAGGCAAAATGACCAGATACTAGGTCTCAGGCAGGGCTGGCTTTTACAGCCTGCTAATTAGGTGCAGCTGAAAAGGGCTGCGGGTGGATCAGCACTGCTTAATCCAGGCAAGGGGTCAGAAAGCAGAAGAATGCAAACAAACACTGAAGCCGGCAGAGAACCTGACTGGGATGCTGGAGCTGTGAGTTCAAACCCAGCCAGGTCTCGTAACGGGGCGGCCACGCCTTGCTGTCTGCAGGGCTTGGGGTGTGCCGTGACAGTTTCAATGAAAATTTAAGTTTGTTGGGTTTTTTTTGCTGCCCACAAACTTAAATCTTGTTTATTTGGCCCGTGCTAGACTTTGAGTTTAACATGCTTGACTTACACTATGCTGCCTTTTTTTTGGAAAATCAGGACAGGCCACTAAAAGAGGGACTGTTCTAAACAAAAGCTAGTGGAAATATTGAGTCCTGCTTTAATATTATAATCTTCATTTTTGCACAATTATTAAAACATATATTTCTGATATTTTTTGTATAATGGAGGAAGCCCAAAAAGGGCTCTCAGTCTCTGTGCAGAGCGTGTAAGACAGAAGAGACATTCCTTTAGACCACAGCAGAGGAAAGGGTTCTTTATAGTATGAAGAAAAAAAAGTTATTTTATCTGATTCAATCTGATTTACTTTCTTTTTTTAATTAATCTATTTTTGTTTTTTCTTCAAAGTTTGATATTTAGTAGGGATCGACAGATATTGATATTTTTTTTACCTTTTTTTTTTTTTTGCAAATCTTTATTTTTTATTTATTTTTTAAGTGGTAGATGACCAAATGATACATGCCAGTCAGATGTTTTTTTTCTATGTTTTCAAGAATATTAATGTGTGTGTGTAGTGGATGCAGTGAGAGTATTTGATTAGTAAATGCAGTGTGTGTGTTTGTGTAGTGGATGCAGTGTGGGTAGTGGATGCAGTGTGTGTATGTGTTTGAGAAGTGGATGCAGTGTGGGTAGTGGATGCAGTGTGTAAATATGTGCGGTAGGAACTCACCTCCTCCCCACCCCTTACCTGTCTCTTTGTGCTCCCCCCCCCCCCACCCCATTCCCTTGTCCTTAATGTCCTCCCTCTCTCCCCCTAGTGTTCCTTACCAACCCCTTACATAGTGTCCCTTTCCATCCACCCTCCCCCATAGTGTTCCATACCACCCCCACCCCCTGTCCCATAGTGTTCCTTACCACCCGCACCCCATGTCCCATAGTGTCGCCCCCCTCCCCGGTGAGTCTCCTGGTAGCGTGGCCGAGCAGAGCAGTGCGCACCACCTCCTGCCGGTCACTTTGATCTGGCGCCAGATATGGACGCGCCAGCCCACTCATTCATTATCGGCATTGCCGGTGATTATCGGCCGATATTTAACAATTATTATTTTTTACAAAAAATGGAATATCACCGATAATATTGACAAAACCGATAATCGGTCGATCCCTACTTTTTAACATCGATATTGATTACATTAGAACTTGTATTTTTTATGAACCTATTATTTGCAATTATATGATTATTTACAATCTATTTCACACGTGGAAGCATCACATAAAACACTGCTCATATGCGTTTCTCTCCATACAACACTAACCATGTAGTATCTAAAGTAGTCCCGTGCTTGTAATTTCTGTAGCTTTGGAAATATCTTGTAGTTGTTAAAGGCATCTATGCTTTCTACATCACAGAAACAGTCATCCAAAACACCGGTGAGCTGTGAAAGAGAGTTAAACTTTTTAATCACATATTAATAAATAAATCAACCAAAATCAAACATGTACACATTTCCAAATTAAAATTCCTTCAGTCAGCTTCAACTGCAAACATAATTTTGTTGCCTGCATTCTTTTAACAAATAGATTCTACATTGCAGACTTCATACGCCCTTTCTAATTTACACAATATCCAACTCTTTTGAATAGTCCTAAACAATAAGTTAATTTAAAAGAAGATGGTTATTTTCCAAATTAAAGGATTACTCCAAGAACCATAACCACATCAGCGTGCTCTAGTGGTTATGGTGCCACAAGTGCCCTGTAAACTGTAGCCAAACTGGCTTAGAATAATTTGACTTCTTACTTGGTGGCTGCTGAGCGCTGAGCTATATGACATACTTGAAAACCAGAGTAATCTGAATGTACCTTTCCTGGTTAAATACTTTGTTATTATTATATGTCTGAACAAAGCCTAGCAGTGCAGAGTTTTGATCATTGTCTTGAGCTGAAGCTTTTAGCCAATAAGCTAGCCCCGCACTGCAGGGCTTAGCTTAGGAGCACCCAGGAATGCGGCACCCAGTGGTCCCCAGTTAAATGGACACTTTAGTCACCAGAACAACTACCGCTTATTGTATTTGTTCTGGTGAGTATAAGCATTGCTTTCTGACTTTTTGCAGTTAACACCATTCAGAGAAAATGCGGTTTTTACATTACAGCCTAGTGATAACTCCACAGGTCACTCCTCAGATGGCTACTAGAGGTGCTTCCTGGGGCAGTGCTGCACATTGTGCCATACAGTGTCTCAACCCTCAACATGCAGATACTGAGCTTTCCTCATAGAGATGCATTGATTCAATACATTTCAAGGAGGAGATGCAGATTGGCCATGACAGTGTTTAACTTGTGCTGGCTCTGCCCCTGGTGTGCCTCCTTGATAGTCTCAGCCAATCCAATGGGGAAGCATTGTGATTGGCTCAAACCACCACTTCTGATGAGGTCAGCAGGCAGGTCAGAGGCAAACAGGGGC
>NC_086318.1:263138579-263203579 GCF_036172605.1 Pelobates fuscus
TGTGTGTGTGTATATATAGTGAATGCAGTGTGTGTATGTAATGTGTGTAAAATGGGGTGGGGGGGGGCATTTTTTTATTTATTATTTTTAAATATTTAAATTATTTATTTTTAGTCCCCCCTCCCTGCTTGTTACCTCACCAGGGAGGGGATATAGCATTGGACTGTGCAGTGGAGGCCCAGCAAGCTCTTACTTACCTTCCCAGCAGCTCCCTTCAGCTCCCCTGTCTAACTCTCTTGGCCTGCATGCCGCGTGGAGCGTTGCCATGGTAACCCGTGGCAATGCTCTGATGGCCGCGGGACTCGCGAGACTTAAACAGGGGAGCTGAAGAAAGCTTGCTGGGAAGGCAAGTAAGAGCTTGCTGGGAAGGCAAGTAAAAGCTTGCTGGGAAGGCAAGTAAAAGCTTGCTGGGAAGGCAAGTAAGAGCTTGCTGGGAAGGCAAGTAAGAGCTTGCTGGGAAGGCAAGTAAGAGCTTGCTGGGCCCCCCCCAGGACCGCCGGGCTTGCCATGGGCCCGGCGGTCCTGGTATGTATTATCGGCAATATCGGTATTTCTATAGGCAGATACAGATATTGCCGAAAAACACTGAATATCGGCCAGAACGATAATCGGTCGATCCCTACTATAGTGTTTGGAATACATATTCCTAACACTACAGCATCCCTCTGAACCTTTTAGCACTTACTCTATTCCAGCGCTGAAGTCCTTTCGGCGCTGGTTCCATCTCCGAGTCCTCAAACATCATTGTGAACGAGGTGCCTAATACACACACACACACGGCAATGCTTCCCTATGGGGATTGTGAAGACGATGGACATCCTCATGCAAAGAGTGAGGACGTCCAGCATTGTTCCATAGACTAAAGCATGGAGTTAAACCATGGAAGAAATAATTTGTTTTAGCCTTCAACACAAGGCTGCACTGTCCAGTTTTAATCCAGCTTTCTATCACATTTAACTTTTTAGTAGAGTAGGTATTTACTCTAATAAAAGTTACAAATACTGTGTGCAATGGAGATAGGAGGGACAGAGCACACAGTGTGTGAGAGGAATTTTTAAGTCTGCCAGCAGCGTGCTTTATTTATGCAAATAATTGACAAAGGCACCTTAGAACATTGTTCTGGGCTGCCAATGTCACGTGTGCAACTAGCGCCCCTGCAAACAATTAGCAATATCTCTGTATGTGCACATATACATACTCCTACCACCATCACCACTTCAAAACACTAAAGAGTTTGTGGTGAGTTTGAGATAGGGGCACTACATCCAGACCATTTCTGTAAGAAGACATGGTTTGGGTGCCCTTTAATGTTGGCAGAAAACACAATGTTGGCAAAAAAAAACAAAAATGAAAAAAAACCCATTATAAGCACTGCATTCATCATTTGGCAGCCTTTTAGGCAATGTTGGCAGAAGGCAGTTTGAGGCACATATGTCACAATTCACTATTTGTAAGTCATGGATAAAGGTAATTTAAAAAAAAAAATTAACAAGCTATTGGGAATTTGTAATGTATTGGATTTAATTCAGTGTAACAAAATCTAGCAAGCATACAAACATGATGATAGAAGGGACACTCTAGGCACCACTTCATTCTATCCAAAAGCGGTTATACTAAACAATGGGGAGGTGCCCGTGGACTCCATGCAACATAACCACTTCAATTAGATGAATTGGTTAAGAGTGTCCCTTCACTTTTTGTGACTGGATTTTTGAAAATGCAACGTTTTCAGTTTAATTCCAATGACTGATGCATCACAGATAATTCTGCTGCAACATATGTTGCCACATACATTCCCACATCCCTCTCTGCAACACATAAAAAGTGTTTGTTCACTTTCAATGAAATACAAACACCATTATTTATTTCGTCATGAAGCAGGAAGAGGAAGCCAGGTTAATATCTTTAAATTGAGATTGAAATGAATATACCACGATGGAATTTGGGGTAAGCAGCTAGATTTTTTTACAGCAAGCATGTCAATCTTGCGGCATGTGGCCCACAATTAAAATCTTTGCGGCACGGCCAGCCGCGAGTTTGCCATGCTTACTAAGGTAGAGTAGGCACTAGGGATCGACCGATATTGATTAGTCTATACAGATACCGATAATCTGAACTTTCAGGCCAATAGCCGATAACTTACATTCTGTACATTTACAAAAAAATATAAATATATATTTCTACACAAATCTACTGTTAACTGAACATATTTATTATTTTTTTTTATTATTATTAAGTTAAATGAACAAAATTTACATGCTGGAATGTCAGAATTTTTTTATGTTTTCAAGAATATATGTGTGTGTAGTGGATGCAGTGAGAGTATTTGATTAGTGAATGCAGTGTGTTTGTGTAGTGTGTGTGTATAGTGAATGCAGTGTGTTTGTGCCGTGACTGTTTGTGTAATGTGTGTATATAATTATTGCAATGTGTTTGTGTAGTGTGTGTATATAATGAATGCAGTGTGTGTGTGTGTGTTTGTGTAGTGAGTGTTTGTGTAGGTATGTTAAGTGTGTAAAATGGGGGGCTTGTTGGGGGCATTTAAAAAAAATCACATTAAAATTTTTTTTTGTTTGTTTGTTTTTAATTGTTCTTCATATTTCCATTCTTTTTAGTTAGCAGGAGTTGCAAACCTCCTTGACACATGAATGCAGGGAGCCATAGCACTTAAAATGTAAACACACTGGCTCCTAACTTGTATTGAGTGTGTGGGGTTTTTGTGTTTTTTTTTTTTTGTTTTTTTTAAATTAGCCTATGTAGAAATCTTTTTGGTTTGTGTAAAAAAATAAAAAATACTTTTGCCCATGAATATGTTTGGCTTGTCTGCATTATCGGCAATATCGGTATCTTTATTGGCCGATACCGATATTGCTGAAAATACAGAATATCGGACGATAATATCGGCCACACTGATAATCGGTCGATTCCCTAGTAGGCACCTGCTCTCCCCACATTGCAGGTGCCTACTCTGCTAAAATAAAACAGATACAATGAACTATTAACACTGTACTGATCTCATGTGTTTCACGGTTACCGAATCTTTATACTTTGGTCTCAATTAATTATTTTTAATTGATATCAATCTAATGTATTAAAATTGAAGGCAGATTACGGTACACCACCTTAAAAGCATTTGCCCTAGCCAGTTTTAGATGCAATGTTTTTTTTTCCCCAGATGTATATATTCAAAGCTGCAAAAGCACAATCCATTCTTTTACAGATTAGAGTACTTCATGCATAATTTAAAGCTGAAAGCTTGTAATTACTACCTTCTTGGTGAACAAAAATACTACTTCTATACCACTTATGGTTTTTAAATACAATTAGTATATTTGCCAAAGGGAAAAGTCAAACATTTGGAAGTTAGAACCCAAACAAATATCTTAATTTCAGCTGCCGTTTAAAAAAAAAAAAAAAGTACAGAAATAAAATACACCCATGATGTTTTTCCTGTATAAAGTAACAATGAAAGCAGAACTTAAAAGTGAGAAAATATATACTTGAAATGTTCAAATAATGTGGCTCGGGAGGTATTTGGGATCTGCATTTTGTGCTAGTCATAACTTTATGTGCATAAAATGACACAAGGAGTCAACTGGAAAGCGGACTGTAAGAAAATATTTGCTGCAGAACTACAGAAGTGGTTACATAAAAGATTGTTTAATGAAGAAGAAAAAAAATAAAAATAGTTTCCCCCCCAAACTGGTATTACAGTACAAGTGAAAATATTTTCAAATAGACTACTCATAATCTAAATTCTGGTTAAAGACTATCCCAATCACATGCTAGATTCTATAAAGAATCTGTAATTGGAATAGTCCTCTCCGTATGTAGATGGGGTAGTTCCTGTTAAGGTTATTGATGCAAACGGTTTACTCAATGCTAGGATTAAAGGGTTTTCAGCCTCCATGACCACTTCTGCTTTTAGAGATGATATTTGCACTTTTGTTTTAGGGGCTAGCAGCGCTTCCAATGAACCTTTGTTGACTCTCATATTTGCACGAGAGACAAAGGAAGTAGGTGAGTACAGGCTGGCAGTCAATGACAAAGTGGAACTTGAGTAAACCCTTTGTCAACCTGAAGCTTAGAAGCTTAAATATAAAGAAAAAGTACTTCCTAATTTTCCTTGTGTATAATTTAAATAAAAGCATGATTAAAAATAAATAAAAGCAGAGGGGAGTTGAGGGAAAAACGTGGACATGCTAAACCTTACAGACAGAGAGCATATGCCGTTTACAGTGGCTCTACCACTGCTCTCCAAACATGGACAAAATTTATACCTCTAATACAGGAGTGTAAATTTTGCATTACCAATAAAGCAAGCGAGGGGCTATGCAGTGGGTGGCTGAGTGACCCATGACTATTAAAACCATTCAAAAACATCATGCAAAAGGACTGAGGAACAGCTCACTAGTACCACAACCACTTCAATGTGCTATTGAGATTGAGATTATGGTGCTTAGACATAAGAAACAAAAAACTGGCCCTGTGACCAGGGGTGAAGTATTACATGATAATGGCATAGGGGGACATAGGGTAAAATACAGGACAGATATTAGTGTAAAATGTGGCATAGGAGACCAAGGTGCAAAATGGGAAATGGCATAGTAAATAGTAATAAGAGGAATGAAAAATCTTCCTTATAAGAAATTAAAATTTAGAAAGAAATAAAAGGTGACACCAAGGTTGAAGAGTGTGGTTTCTGTTTAGGAATGGATGAAGGAACTTGTTCTGGACAAACACAAAATAAATAAATAATAAACGTGTCCAGTTGTCAGGAGAAAAAGAAGAGGTGTTGGAGATATTTAAATTAAAACGGTGGTCAGTGACCAGAATAAACACAGTTGAGAACAAACACATGGCAACTCCTTATCGGCTTTAAAATGCAGGCTTCTGGGACAAAGGCTGATTTGAGCTGTAGTATGACTTGACTTGATATTAATACCATCTGATATTCTAAAAGAGGGAAGAGAAAAACAAAAAACCTACACAAAATGTTGCTAAACACCAAAGAAAATACACTTCCTGAAATGTTATCCTCTGCTTTAGAAATTATGTAACTTAAATGCTGCCCTACCATTTTCTACACAGAGGCAAAAAAATGTATGCAAACATTTAAACACACACACTTCAAGCACCAAACATCATGAGCTTCATGGGTATTTTTAAACATGCCTAACTTTATTCAATGTTGCGATTACTGGTAAGTGCTGCAATTTGCAAAAATGATAGCAGATTTAAAGTAGCTGTCACCAAAAATAAAGATGATCTAATCTGCTTCTATCTATATAGCTATATAGTACTAGAAGGAGTAGCACAACTGAGTGAAATACAAAAAAGCCTTATTATACAAAAAACACATGTATAACAGGTATCAGTATAGATATTAAAGAATTGGAAATGTTAAAACATCTCTATCCAATATGCAAACAATAATTGCAGATAAAGTCAAAATAGGAACAAAAACAGAATTGATCAAAAAAAGATCCAATTAAAGTGGTATAACCACTAATTCAGAGCAACAGTATATTAGATACCTGTATATACTGATACACAAAAATATGCATACCAAGAACAACAGGAAATATGAGAGAAGGGTACAGACATCAAATACAAAAAATAGCCCCCAACGTTTCGGCGAATCCGCCTTTATCAAGGGAGCATGTGGTACAAAGGACCGTGTTACCATTATATACTAACATATATTGGTAACAAGGTATATTGGTAACAAGGCAGACTGCCTCCGCCAGCACGAAGGCAGCAGTATCTGTTCGTGCATGTGCGCTGAGACAAAATCCAAACTTAACTAGGCAAAAAAGAACGCATAGTGCGGTTGCGCCTATCTCATCTAGGGGATCATAATGGGCATGCGCAAATAAGTCAAATCGGCAAGTGGAACCTATACTATGTTCCAAAGTGTGGCTGCACTGGTCCCATGTAAGGGATCAACAAGGGCATGCGCTAACACAGCCTTATCTGGAAAAAAAAATCTATTCCCGAGGGATGTAAATAATACAGTTTATCAATGATATAGAAAATTGCCTCTTTATAATGGGCTAATAAAAAAAAAAAAAGACCAGACATCCAAGGGTCACATATCAAAATGCAATAGGGAAATAAAAAGAAACAGAAAAAATATAGTATAAACAAAAAGAGTTATCAAAGTAAACTGAATATAAAGAAGAAGAATGTCATTATATATATATATATATATATATATATATATATATATATATATATATATATATATATAAATCCAGAGAACCACTGCACTCCAACTTCAATAATGGAAAAAATTACCTGGTGCTCTGGTGGCTAAATAATACAAGATACAAAATTACCGGCACTCAAGGATTGACAGTACTTCAAATCTTCATTTATTTCGAAGACAGAAATCGACGTTTCAGCTCCTCACAGGAGCTTTCATCAGGACACAATGAAAGTCCTGATGAAAGCTCCTGTGAGGAGCTGAAACGTCGATTTCTGTCTTCGAAATAAATGAAGATTTGAAGTACTGTCAATCCTTGAGTGCCGGTAATTTTGTATCATATATATATATATATATATATATATATATATATATATATATATATATATATATATATATATGTGTGTGTGTTTTAAGGGCCGCAAAACTGTATTTGTGGGAGGAGTTTAACCCTATCCCTTACCTGGGCCATCCCTTCTCATGTCATCTGACCCACCTCTCCACTTTATTTAAATTATTTATACATTTTAAAAAAAATGTATTTACTGTTTATTTAGGTGGGACCTCTTTTATTTACAGGTCTAAACATACGTCGGTTTTCCGCACACCACAACCGACTTGCATCACCATTATTATACACACGGCTTCTTATGTTTCCAAACACACACACACCCACACCCCTTTTCCTCATTTATAGCAGTAAAGTTGGCAAAACTTTACAATGGGTGGAGAGCTTAAGAAAGGTTCTGTTTCTTTCATTTAAAAACATAGCCCGTATCCGCCCCTTTCTTACGTAAGACGCTACCAAGGAGCTTGTCCATGCTCTAGTAATTTCCAGCATTGATTATTGTAACCCTCTCCTAATTGGTCTTCCCAAAAGCCGTATTGCCCCGCTATAGTCTGTAATGAATGCTGCCGCCAGACTGATTTTCCTCTCTAGTCGGTTCTCTCACACCTCACACCTCTGTCAGTCCTTACATTGGCTCCCTGTATCGTATAGAAGTCAATTTAAAGTGCTAACCCATACCTATAAAGCACTTAACAATTCTAGCCCCTCATATATTTTCACAAATCCATAGGTATGCCCCTTCTCGGTCTCTCCACTCTGCATGTGACCTTCTCCTGTCCGTTGCTCGCACCTGTACATCCAACTCACGCTTGCAGGACTTCTCGCAGGTGGCTCCCTTCCTATGGAATAGCCTGTCTACCGCCATCAGAGTCTCCCATAGTCTTGCATCTTTTAAGAAGTGCCTTAAAACCCATCTCTTTAAGAAAACGTATGGCCTCCCAGAGTAACCTCTACCTTACATACCTGTCTCTTGCTCTCTCCTAAAGGGCAGCACTCTACTCTCTCCTCCAACTCTGCTTAATTCCCAACTTATTTGATTGCCATTTCCTGTCCTGTGTTTTATACCCCACCTTCTATAGACTGTAAGCTTGTTTGAGCTTCAACCTACCATTCCTGTACGTTTTATTGTAATTGTCCTATTTATAGTTAAAGCCCCCGTCTTATAATAATGCAAAGCGCTGCAGAATCTGATGGCGCTATATAAATCTCAATAATAATAAACTTATTTTATGGGACACAGTAGGATAAGCCTAAAGTTAAAACAAAAAGGACATAATCTGTATTCATATTTACTTAAAGGACCACTATTGTAACGTTTTTAACCAATAAGCAGAGTGAAAACCAGCAGTATAATAGAGACAGAAATAAAGTCCCTAAGTCGGTCCTTAGAATGGCCGGATAGAATAGAAACTACAAGAAACGCCAGAAACAAGCCAGGGTCAAGGGAAGCCAGAAATACAAAGAGCGAGGAACGAAGCAGAGTCAGGGAAACCAGAAATCAGAATAGTCAAGAGCAAGCCGGGTCAAAACCAAAGAACTAACATAAGGATACAGGAACGCGCTGAGGGGACACTAGAGACACAAGGCACACTAGGAACCACAATAGGGCACTGTTTTAGGGGCAGACTGGGCTTTTACATGATTGGGGCGTGATTATCATAACCACGCCTCCAAAAGGTACATGTGCATTGAGCTCTGTTTACAGCTCTTCTGACCTGATGGCACCGGTATGCATGCGCCACGCATAGTGGCCAGCGGCCCTGATGCTTAATGCATCCTTTCCCGGCGTGAGAGCGACGGTCCGACCGATCCCGATGTCGGCAGATCGGCGGACCGATAAGGTAAGTGGTCGGAGGCTTACCACTATAGGCATCCAAACCACTTCAGCTCAATGAACTAGTCTGGGTCCCAGGTCCCACTAGTTTTAACCCTGCAGCTGAAAACATAGTGTTTACATTGCAATGTTTATCCAGCCTCTAGAGGCCGCTTCCGCGATTCTCAGTGTGAAAATTGCATTGAACTCACGTTGGACGTCCATAGGAAAGTACTGAAAGTACTGCTTTCCTAGGTGGTTTGAAAGCGTGTGCGGCCCTTGCCGCGCATGCGCATTCGGCTCCACTTGGGAGCTGACGACGGCAGAGGGAGGAGAGGTCACCGGCGCCAAGGGGGACCGGCGCTGGATTAAGTAAAGTGGCTGAAGGGGTTTTAACACCTAATAACCCTATAGTGCCAGAAAAAAAAGGTTTCTTTTCCTGGCACAATAGGATTCCTTCAATGAATTTCTTATTAGTTAGAATATTAGATTGATCCTTAAAAAATATTTTAAAATGTTTCTATGTCATTTAGTTTTTATTAAGATTGCACTTGAGCCTAGAGATTAATTTGTTTTTCTAAGCAGCACTAATTCTGTAACCCCTCTTCATGTCCATTGTATTACTCTCAGAGATAAGAATATACATTTTGCAGATAGTAAGCATGTGAATGCAAATCTAAAATATCTTTGAATGAGTGTACATTTAAAATTAAAGAGTCCGTTTAGGCTGCTTATGGCACCATAACAACTTCACATATATGAAGTTAGTATGGTATCAGGAGGACTTTGGATGCACTCTCACCTTGAGGTGTTAAACCATTCTCGAAAGGTTAACTCCAAAGTTTCCTCCAGCGCCAGTCTCCACTCTTCCCAGGTGGCATTCAGAAATTTTACTTTCAGATGGTGTGGAATCCCGCCCGGCAGGGGTGCTCCAATTGGATGAGAAGTCATCTGACGCTCTTAATCAATCAGTGACTTCCTATTCACAAAACTGGCTTGCAAAAACCCACATTTTCCAATCCAGCGCCGATGTTCCTGGGTCAGGCTCCGCCAACTGCACTAGGACTTTCCCATTGAATCAATGCTTTCCTATGGGGTTTTAGCTTACGCTGGATGTCTTCCTTCAAAGCGTGATTATGCCCAGCGTCATTTAGCAGTCCTAAAGTACACCACGAACCCAGACAGCCACTAAAGGTGGTGTTAATCCTGCAAGGTAATTATTGAATGTTCTCAATATCTGCCATAAATACAAATGAAGGGTTAACCAGACAGGGGCACTGCACCCAGACCACTTCAATGAGATGAAGTAGCCTGGGTGCCTATTGTGTCACTTTAAAACAATTTTTAAAGTTTTGACAAAATAAGGTGTTTCTTTCCAGCACCCAATGCAACCACCATCTGCTGCCTTCAAAATAACAACCAGTTTCACTCCCTCATTATCTGTCCAATGTTTACAGCAAGAATAATGAGCTGTGAGCTTAGAGGACATCGCAGCTATCCAAATATAGATGGAGGAACTGCACCCGAATAAACTGTAGTGTTTATGGCATTTAGAGTGACTATCCACAGCACTAAAAATGATGAAACTGACACAAACAGAAAAACAAACTTGCTGACAGATATGGTTGGGAAAGACAACTTGCATTAAAGTGCATCCATACTAAAATAAAATGTACTTACCTTGAATCCTCTCCAAATACGGTAAATTGAATACATCACGTATCACAGAAATACAGGATCTACTCAATGTAAAACCGAGATATCTATCTTACCTACATTCCAGAGCCGCCATTTTAGGAGCTTTGTTGGTGTTTATCAACACCCACCACTGAGCCGTACTCCTTTGGTCTTCTGTAATTTGCCCTGTTTGTCTAAACTGAGAGATGTCAGTTCAAAAGAGCATTAGTAGTTTGGGGCATGAAAGGTGCTCTTTAAAGTAACACTATAGCGTTCGGAATACAAATATGCATTCCTAAAACTATATTGTTACCCTACCTAAAAAAGGGGTTGAGATTAAGTGGTCTGGGTGTCCCTTTAAAATATTTTGAGATCCCAAACATTTAATTTTCACAGTTACACTCAGCAAAGCATCAGTGCATGCAAAATTGATTTAATTACTCTGAAACAAACACCCAGTCATCAAGCACAGCCCTGCAGGGAATACTTGTTTTGCTGCAGCATGCGTTGCCTGGTCACAGGTGCAAAATGAATCTTAAAATAATTCAAGGATAGAGTCCATCTGATAAAGAAGTACTAAAGATAACATGTAAGAAAATGAAGTCAGGAAAAAAAAAACATATACTTTAATAGCAAACACACAATTTGCTCTTAAATTCAACTAATTTAATTAAAAACCTCACTTTGATTTATAAAGAAGTGACACTTCTCAGGTAATGGTATATTTCAATAGCCAACTAAGATTTACCAAAATAGTTTAATTTTGCACAAATACATAAATGTTTTTTTTTGTTTTTTTATGTTTTAGAAAGAGTTTCCCACCCTTATCTGGACCATCTGGACACAGTGGGACCATTATTCTTTACATGGTGTCCGCATAATCCAGCAGAGAGGTAAAAATGTCTGGGGACTACAGGGTACACAGGACTGAGCATTACTTATTAAAAAGTACGTACCTGCTTCATGCAATAAGAGGGAGTTAATCACTCAAGGTTAATGGGTAGTTCAGAAAGACCTTAACATTTTTTAGGCAATATTGACCATTAAAAAGGTACACTGTAATCACCAGAAAAGTTACAACTAAATGCAGTTTATTTCCAACTTCCCTGACTGTTCTCTAGTATACGGTTTTGTACTACAGGATTTTGAAATCAGCTACCTCTAATTTTTTTTTACAAGCTAGGGCACAGTATAAAAATAAAAAATAAAAAAGGTTTGCCCTTTTACTTTGCTCTTAAACAGTTCTCTCTTTTTGCCACAGAACTAATGTACTTTTTTTTCTTATCCATTTGGTTTACAATATTTTTAGTCCACTAGCTTACACAATGGCTGTTACCAACTTTCCACTTTTGTGTTTTCCTCTAATCTAGTACATTACTTGGGTTAATGTCCTCTTCCCAGTTCCCTTTCATACTTGTAGATGTGGCTTACAATTTCCTAGTTTAATTCATGAATCTATCATCAAAATGAAAAGAAAAGGTAGCCTAGATGTAAAACATGTATTCATCACGGAAAACAAAAATTGCCCTTTCATAATCTGTAACCTATTTTTTATGAGTGAGATACAAATCCTTATCCAAATATTTACTGGACCACATGTCTCTGGCATATATGCTACAATGTCAAAAAACAAATGAAATTCAGAGCACTGACGTGGCTCTGTCCCATCTAATAAAAAAAAACAAGCAGGGATATTCACTAAACTGGGAATTTATTGTGGAATTTTAAGTTGCAGGCCAAAATAGTGTTGCTAACCATACATATGTGTTGAAGATTTTATTTTCTTTCTAATTAAAATCATTTAACTAATCACTGCTAATTATTATAGTCTTGGTTATTAAAATATGAGTAACATTGTAAACCAGTTCAAGAGTTTCAAATATAAGAAACAGTAATTTAGGCAATACTTGAAAAAGTATGCAGCTGCAATATTAGCACTGCACAAAAAACAAACAAAAAAAATACTCAGATATCTGGGTTACATTTCCCACCAGTAGCATTGGCTACAAGCTCTGTTTCATGCTGTCCTGTTCTGCTTGCATATTGATGTTTCAGTTCTAAGTGATCTGCCCATTACTCACACCAAGCACGAGTTTTGCCAACAGGTAGAACTGCAAATCCCGGATGTTTTACCATCTTTAAGGCTGGCTACGCAGCACAGGAGTTGTAGTGTCACAACTGCAATGACCACCGCAGTCTAGTATTTTTTCTGTCATTATTTGAGCAGATATGATCAAGTTAGTGTCTGATCCCGATGCAAAGGAAGTAGCACAGGAGTAAGAGTCCCACTGCCACTCACCTGGAGCCTGCTGCCGCTCGGAGTGAGGGTAAGCGTTAGGAGCAGGAGGATATGGGTCGCTTTGCAGAAACTCTCCCATGCGGCTTTGACCATACTGTTACTAACAGGGATCTGTACCCAGACAAGACCCGGCAGGTGTCTTCCCCACCTTTCTAATAAAGTCAAGTGATGCCCCCTTCTTTCCTCCCCTGCTTACTGCGCAACCTGAACACCCATATGACAGTGGGTAACAGACCAGCGCTATACCCTCTGCCCTGGTAGAGCAGGGGGTGGGACACAAACAGGTAGTTGTCTATGTGCAGAGAGCGCCCGCCTCCTTACAGTAAGCACACACAGAGGTACCGCTATAGCCGCCTTTAACCCAATGACTGCCAGAAACGTGCCCAGTACATCGCATAAGCACACCTAGCACTCAGAGGGTTAACAGGCAGCTTCTGGCGTAATGCGTTCTATCCATAGAACGGTTTGCTTTGCTGATACCATGTGCTGCAGCAGAGCTCTGCCCACCGAGCCGGCATAGAGCATCGTAACAGGAAGCGGTTACCAAGGAAACCGGCCTGTGAATTAGACGCCAAAGATAGTGCACCAGCAGCGATGTATGAGCCCTCTCCCACAATCAGCCAATCAGAAACAAGCACGTAGACTGTTCAAGGGAAGAAGACGACATAGAGAACATAACGGTAACTTCAATCCTGTTATACCGACCTCCGAGTATTGCTGGCTAGAACGCAATAGTAAGGACGATCTGAGAGGCTAGGTATGAACTTCCTAGCATGGGATACCGTTATTAAAATGGACTACAAAATAAAGCCTAATTATATAAGTCGTTCCACTTGTATATCTTACAGTAGGCATTAAGCAGCTGTTATTAGTTTTATTTACCACAACCTTACAAATGACAAACATGAATAACACGTCTTTTGGGAAGGTGTTAGATCACTAAATGCACCAAGACCACTTCATTTTAATGAAGTAATCTGAGTGTAGTGACTGTGGCCCTGTAATCTTAACCCATGTTTTTACAAAACAAGGGTTAAAGGGACACTATAGTCACCTGAACAACTACAGCTTAATGTAGTTGTTCAGGTGAGATCTATAGCTCCCTGCAGCCTCTCTCATGTAAACACTGTATTTTCAGAGAAAATACAGTGTTTACATTTATTGATAGGAATACCTCCAGTGGCAGTCACTCAGACGGCCACTAGAGGGACTTCCTATCACGCAGGGCCCTAAAAAGGCCCTGTACACGTCAGACGTATTAAAATACGTCTGACGTGTTCAGGAGAGAGAAGGCACTGTGTGTGCGCGCCTTTTCTCTCCAGCCTGTCAGCGGAGGAGGGGGGCGGGCAAAGAGAGGGGGGCGGGCGGTAGTGCGCATGTGCGGCTTAGCCGCGCATGCGCACAAGGGAGCAATGACGCTTCCAAATGGAAGCGTCTGATTGCTCCCTGCTCGCGCCCGCCTATTTCGTAATTTTGACGAAATAGGGGGCGTGGCTTCACGAGGCTCCCGGCGCTGGAACGAGGTGAGTAAAATCACCTACCTGGAGAGTCCCTTTAAATATACCTTTAGGTGCGGTCTTCCAGATGGTGTCAAAAGAGCTAGATTTGTTAAAAGAACACTATAGGCACACAGACCACTTTTTCTTAATGAAGAGTTGCGGGTGCAGTGTCCCTGTCCACTTAAAGGGACGCTATAGTCACAAAAACAGTTTTATCTTAATGAAGCCGTTTTAGATTATAGATCATGCTTCTGAAGTTTCATTGCTCAATTCACTGCCATTTAGGAGTTAAATCACTTTTGTTTCTATTTGTGCATCCCTAGCCACACTTCCCCTGGCTGTGACTGACACAGCCTGCATGAAAAATAATGGTTTCATTTTGAATCAGATGTAACTTACTTTAAAAGTTTATATTTCCTGCTCTGCAAATTGAACTTTAAGCAAACGCATAAGGCTCCTGCAAGGTCTAGCAGGCGATTTACAGTACAGTAGGTAAGACATTCTAAATTAAACAGAATTTGCAATAAAGGAAGTGTAAACATTAGATGACTCTTTACTAGAAATGTTTAGGAAGGCTGTGCAAGTCACATGCAGGGAGGTGTGGCTAGGGCTGCATAAACAAAGTGATTTAACTCCTAAATGGCACAGCATTGAAAGTGAGACTGCAGGGACATGATCTATACGCCATAACTGCTTAGTTAAGTTAAAGTAGGTTTTGGTGACTATAGTATTCCTTTAATTCTGCAATGTAAGACATTTCAGTTTTGTTGAAACTGCAATGTTTACATTGTAGGGTTAACTCCTCTACTAGTGGCGGTCATTATCTTTCCTGGTAAAATATCTTGTAAATAAATAATTATGACAGTCACTAGAGGAGCTTTCTCTGCACAGCCCAAGTACAACTCAACAAGGAAGATCCATAGGAAAGCAATTCAATGCTTTTCTATGGGGAATTTTGAATGCGGGCACAATGCCTGCCACTCATGCCTATTAGGCAAGGATTTGGATCTGACCCTCATGGACATCAGTAGGGTAGAATAGTCCAACTGTGCATTGAGAGCTTCAGCGATGGAAAGAGGTAAATACATCTTTTATGGCATCCGGGAAGGGGGACCTAGAAAGCAGCAGGAAAAGAGACACTAGGAATACATAGTTGTATTGTTAACGTTATAGTATTCTTTTAAAATAAGAATTTTCTTTTTTACATTTATCTTGTGTTTGATTTTCCAACAATAAGTTAAACAGCAGTGTAAATTTCCAGGTGCTGCCAGGGAACAATGCACAATCCTGAACATGTGCTATTTACAAATGTAAGGATACACCTGAAGAAAAAAAAACTTTGAATGTCTACGTGTTTAAACATTCATGAGGGTTTCTTATAAGAACGCACAGTTTGCTGCGTATGGGGCTGAGTAGTCGCAGACTGGTCAGCGTGACCCCGATAACTCTTGCCCACTGCCGAAAATGCCTTCATTGGGGACATGAGCGTCAGAATTGGACCATGGAGAATGGTAGAAGATTGCCTAGTATTATAAATCACATTTTATTTTAGATTAGTTGGATGGTCAGGTGTGTGTGCTTCGACTCCTGGGATAGAAGGCAGGCCGTTGGACACAGTATTATGCTCTGGGCAGCTATGGACACAGTATTTTGCTCTGAAACTGCTATGTTTACAACTGCAGGGATAACACTAGATGGACCTGGCACCCAGACCACTTCATTGAGCTGAAGTGGTCTGGGTGCCTATAGTGGTCCTTTAAAATAAAAGTTATGATTTCTGAGTGAGTGCGTGCGTGCATGTGTCTGTCAGTGAGTGCGTGCGTGCATGTGTCTGTCAGTGAGTGCGTGCGTGCATGTGTCTGTCAGTGAGTGCGTGCGTGCGTGCATGTGTCTGTCAGTGAGTGCGTGCGTGCATGTGTCTGTCAGTGAGTGCGTGCGTGCATGTGTCTGTCAGTGAGTGCGTGCGTGCATGTGTCTGTCAGTGAGTGCGTGCGTGCATGTGTCTGTCAGTGAGTGCGTGCGTGCATGTGTCTGTCAGTGAGTGCGTGCGTGCATGTGTCTGTCAGTGCGTGCGTGCATGTGTCTGTCAGTGAGTGCGTGCGTGCATGTGTCTGTCAGTGAGTGCGTGCGTGCATGTGTCTGTCAGTGAGTGCGTGCGTGCATGTGTCTGTCAGTGAGTGCGTGCGTGCATGTGTCTGTCAGTGAGTGCGTGCATGTGTCTGTCAGTGAGTGCGTGCATGTGTCTGTCAGTGAGTGCGTGCATGTGTCTGTCAGTGAGTGCGTGCATGTGTCTGTCAGTGAGTGCGTGCATGTGTCTGTCAGTGAGTGCGTGCATGTATGTAACTTTCAAAAGGACCCGATTACAGAGAGACTGAAATGGCCCCAGAAACCGGATATCATGGGAATCCCCAGGCAAACGCCAGAGGCCCATAAAAGACTGAGAAATCGTGGAAGAAGAAACAAGGAACAGAGAGTAAAGGGGGAAGAAATGAACTCTAATGAGATTTTAAACCTTACAGGACAACCTCTATCCACAGAAAAGGTAGAGGTTCTTAGAAAATGTTTTAAATTCGCCCCCACCGTAGAACTTAACACATTTGATTTTTTTGTAGACATGAACAAGTTCATTAGACAATTATGCCTTAAAAGTTTTTTTCCCACAAGAAGTTACCCCTGCAAAAACAGAACAGGACACCAATTATATGCACACAGAACTTGAGGAGAAGTCACATTTCTTCCCCAAGAACATGATTTCAGATGAAATCAAGGCCTCTGAGTCCTAAAAAATATGCAAAATAATGAAAAATTGCTTATCAAACTTGCGGATAAATGTGGGAGGGGGGGAAAGGGGTTGTAGCCCTCTCGAAGGACTAATATACTCAAGATGCAGGGAGAATATCATCCAATGGCAGCACATACCAAAAGTTGACAACAAACCCTACACGTATAATTAAAGAAAAAGTCGACAAATATATACAAAAGGGGGTAAACAGGGAATCTTGACTGAAAGGGAAGGCAAATATCTATCATACCATATCTCAAAATCAAGTTTTTTTTACCATCTACCAAAAATACACAACAACATTCACTAAGCTGTCCCATTATATCGGGGATCGACTCAATCTCATCTAGAGTTTCAGAGTATCTAGATACTCTACTCCAACCATTGATAGTTAAAGGAACACTATAGTCACCTATATTACTTTAGCTAAATAAAGCAGTTTTAGTATAGATCATTCCCCTGCAATTTTACTGCTCAATTCACTGTCATTTAGGAGTTAAATCACTTTGTTTCTGTTTATGCAGCCCTAGCCACACCTCCCCTGGCTATGATTGACAGAGCCTGCATGAAAATAAAACTGGTTTCACTTTCAAACAGATGTAATTTACCTTAAATAATTGTTTCTCAATCTCTAAATTGAACTTTAATCACATACAGGAGGCTCTTGCAGGGTCTAGCAAGCTATTAACAGGGGATAAGAAAATCTTAATTAAACAGAACTTGCAATAAAGAAAGCCTAAATTGGGCTCTCTTTACAGGAAGTGTTTATGGAAGTCTGTGCAAGTCACATGCAGGGAGGTGTGACTAGGGTACATAAACAAAGGGATTTAACTCCTAAATGGCAGAGGATTGAGCAGTGAGGCTGCAGGGGCATGTTCTATACACCAAACCTGCTTCATTAAGCTAAAGTTGTTCAGGTGACTATAGTGTCCCTTTAAGAATCCGGTGTATCTTAAAGGGACACTCCTGGCACCCAGACCACTTCTGCTCATTGGAGTGGTCTGGGTGCCAACTACTCCTAACCCTGTAAGTGTAATTATTGCAGTTTTTTAAAAACTGCAATAATTACCTTGCAGGGTTAACTCCACCTCTAGTGGCTGTCTACTAGACAGCCACTAGAGGTCTCCTCCTGGTCCATAGCACAGGAAACCTGTGCTAGAGCGTCGCTGGACGTCCTCACGCTGTGTGAGGACCTCCAGCGTCGCTCAAATCCCCATAGGAAAGCATTGAAAATAGTTTTCAATGCTTTCCTATGGGGAGACCTAAATGCGCATGCGCGGAATTGCCGCTCATGCGCATTAGGTCTCCTCGGCCGGTGGGCGGGATCAGTCTCGCCCGCCGGCCGACGGAGCCAGTAGGAGGAGCGGGGCGGAGGAGGAGACAGCTGCGAGGGACATCGCCGCTGCCTCAGGTAAGTGTCTGAAGGAGTTTCCCTTTAAGGATACCATCCACGTTCTACAACTTTTAGAAAACACCATATGGAAAGAGGACTATCGACTAGTGATGTGACCTCCCTATAAAGTATTATTCCCTATGAAATATGTCTAAAGGCAGCTAAATCTAATTTTAAGGAAGACCAGATTGAATATATCTTAGAAGGAATTTTACGTATTTTATGTAATAATTACTTTTAGTTCCAGAATGCTTTTTATCTGCAGATTCATGGCACGACGATGGGCACTAAATTCTAATTCTAATTTATTTATGGCGTAATGGGAAGAGAAATTTGTGTATTCAGAACATTCATGCGTGTCAAGTTTAATCCTATCGCCGTTACATTGCTGGCATTTTTAATATGGAAGGGCCCTGTGGCGAAACCAACTTCGCCACTGTGAACTGGAGAAGCCTGGTTGCCCGCCTGCTGCATTTGGACTATGGACCAGACTTTATGGGAATGTGATACCCCAGATAGCTATACCATGGAGCCTATTCATATAATGAAAGACTATGGGAAAGACTTTAGCTCCATGGCAATTGTACTGTGTGAATAGGATCTGCGCGCTATTCGGTAGTTTTGTGCGCTCAGATCCCAGCTATCTGGGGATATGTGAAATGTCTGTGTGTTATGGTTAAAAAGTAACTTTCTGTATTTTAAAGTGTTTTATGTCTTTCTGTAACCATGTGGTTAATGGAGTCTGTCTCTGTGCTGGAGATAATTAGATTACTTCTCCAGCACAGAGAAGGCTCTGTAAAAAACAGTCTGAGCTGGGAAGCTAGGGGTTTTAAAAGATACTTTACTAACTTTTGAACCCCTGGTCTGATCCATGCCATGTTGTTCCCCTGAATGGATTGATTGTGGATATGTATTTTTATGTGAATGTGATGTATGGTTTTAGAGTTAGGAAAGTTGTGTAAAAGTATATTTTAAACTGTATGCATAATGGGATTATGTGTCACACTAAGGGGAGGGGATGTGTGGGAGGTAACATCTATGTCATTGGTTCTTTTATGCCTCCCCCTGGGTGTGGCCTGTATGTGTGAGTTGGAAATAAAAGCCAGGCTGGATGAGCCAGTCCTGAGTTCCTGTTTAACCCTCAAAATGAAGTGTCGTCTCGTTCTTGGGGGGAATTGGATTGTAAGCTGACTGCCAGGAGTGTAAGCGGATTGTATGCTTTTCTTGTTCAGCTGTTCCAGTTCGGAGTGTTATCTTGTATCCAGTTCGGGAGTTTGGTGTTCTGCAGTAGCTGTGCCTGTCTCTCAAAAAGGGGATTATCGCCTAAACGGATTTTATCCTCTTGTAAGTGAAACGGTCCGTTACAATTGGTGGCAAGCGGCGGGATCGTTCCTACAACCAGAAGGACAGCTACAGGTAACACCATCCCCTGGATTTACAAAGTGAGGGCAACGCCAGTACCCGTACAGCGTCCCCACCAGCAGTCATGTTCTATCGATATGAAGGTGTAGATTTTGATACTGAGGTACTGAGAAGAATAGCCAAATATGGCCCGAATCCCCGGAAGGAGATTGTTGATGCAGCTGTGCAGCAACTGCTTCAAGAGAACCAGAGGTCACGTGATCTTGAGTACGATTTCATCCTGTTAATGGTGAGACATGGGCAAGGAGATGAGGTAGCCGATATCCTCCTCCAACACAAACCAGAGAAACCCAAAGTAGAGGACTGCATGGAGTGGTACTGGAAAGGTCCCCAGCGGCAGTGTGTAGCCCAGGGAGCAGAAGGTGCCGTCCTTCCTCCCCAGCGGCAGTGTGTACCCCAGGGAGCTGATGGTGTCGTCCGTCCTCCCCAGCGGCAGTGTGTGTCCCAGGGAGCAGAAGGTGCAGTCCTTCCTCCCCAGCGGCAGTGTGTACCCCAGGGAGCTGATGGTGTCGTCCATCCTCCCCAGCGGCATGCTGAGTTACAGGGGGCAGAGGTAGTTGTTCCTGCCCCCCAGCAGCAAAGTGATATGCCAAGAAGGCAGTGTGAAGTGAAGGGAGCGGAGAGCAGCGTCCTCCCTCCCCAGCGGCAGTGTGTACCCCCGGGAGCTGATGGTGTCGTCCATCCTCCCCAGCGGCAGTATGTGTCCCAGGGAGCAGAAGGTGCAGTCCTTCCTCCCCAGCGGCAGTGTGTACCCCAGGGAGCTGATGGTGTCGTCCATCCTCCCCAGCGGCAGGCTGAGTTACAGGGGGCAGAGGTAGTTGATCCTGCCCCCCAGCAGCAAAGTGATATGCCAAGAAGGCAGTGTGAACTGAAGGGAGCGGAGAGCAGCGTCCTCCCTCCCCAGCGGCAGTGTGTGTCCCAGGGAGCAGAAGGTATCGTCCTTCCTCCCCAGCGGCAGTGTGTACCCCAGGGAGCTGATGGTGTCGTCCGTCCTCCCCAGCGGCAGTGTGTAACCCAGGGAGCAGAGACAGTCAGTCCCGCACCCCAGCAGCAGGACAAGAGAATGAAAGGGGAGACAGCTGGTCTCCCTTTCCACCAGCAGAGAGAGTGGCAGGGAGAGGAGCCTGCTAACCCCTCTCCCCAGCGGCAGTTTACCGTCCAGAGAGAGGAGCTTCTTACACCCTCTCTCCAGCGGCAGCCTAACCCACCAAGGGGAGATGTTAAGCCCCACATCTGTGCAGATGGCACCGTAGTCTCTGCACTTACAGCACCAGGGGTAGGGACGGTCGGTCCTGTCCCCCAGCCACAGAGCAATATATCCAAAGGGGAGACAGTCGGTCTCCAGCAACCAGGCTCCAACCAGACTACTCCCGTGGTAGTGCTGGCAACAGGACAGAGTACCGCTGGTCTCTGCCCCCTCAGCAACCCACCAAGGCAGCCTACCAGTCCCCCACACAGCCGTGGTGAGGCACCTGAACCTGGACAAAATTCTCCCTCACCCAGGTGTAGTAACTGTTTATTGTGGGTGGGCTGCTCTGCTGTTTCTGTTTTGTGGGTGGGTTGCTGGACTAACCAGGGCACTGACCGGCAGGAGGTCAGGTACCCTGTTAGTCTAATTGGTAAAGGGGAGAATTGTGGCGAAACCAACTTCACCACTGTGAACTGGAGAAGCCTGGTTGCCCGCCTGCTGCCTTTGGACTATGGACCAGACTTTATGGGAATGTGATACCCCAGATAGCTATACCATGGAGCCTATTCATATAATGAAAGACTATGGGAAAGACTTTAGCTCCATGGCAATTGTACTGTGTGAATAGGATCTGCGCTCTATTCGGTAGTTTTGTGCGCTCAGATCCCAGCTATCTTGGGATATGTGAAATGTCTGTGTGTTATGGTTAAAAAGTAACTTTCTGTATTTTAAAGTGTTTTATGTCTTTCTGTAACCATGTGGTTAATGGAGTCTGTCTCTGTGCTGGAGATAATTAGATTACTTCTCCAGCACAGAGAAGGCTCTGTAAAAAACAGTCTGAGCTGGGAAGCTAGGGGTTTTAAAAGATACTTTACTGGGGGCGGAGCTAAGCAACCGAGAGAGACAGTCGCATGGAGCATGAGCTCCGACTCAACTAGGCCCAAACTGAGCAAAACCCAGCAATTGGCAACGCCTAAACGGTACTACCATAGCCTACTGAAGCGCCAGGTACCGGACCATCACAATGGGGCGGAAATCAAAGAAGGCCAAGCAAGAGAACCCGAGACCGGGCCCTAACATAGCCGAGCTGCTCCGCCAAACACCGGGGACGTCCAGGCCCAAAATGGCCGCCTGTCACGGTAATATACCCCAACACGCAGGAATAGTTCACAGTCAAGAGACAAGAAACAGAGTTCGTCTACCGGACCTTAGAATGGCCGGACTAGGACGAGAGAAAGACAGAGTCAGAACAAGCCGAGGTCAAGGGAACTGAGAGACAGCGTAACGTAGAACAAGCCGAGGACTGGTACACAGAGGACAAAACAGCGGATAAGCAAGCAAGGATAAGGAGAGAGCGGAGTCAGGAACAAAGCCAAGGTCAAGCACCAAAAAACCAACTGAACGATACAAGCACTAAAGGGAACTGGACAGAAACCACGATAGGGCAAGGAGCAAGGGGAAACAGGTGAGTATAAAAACCCTAAGGTTCACTTTGATTGGCTCCTGTCATATCCACGCCCCCAAAACGTGAGTGAATGGGGAATGTGGCCTGACAGGGGCCAATGGGAGACTGATTCTAATTTAGTCTTCCACTGTCCCTTTAAGAGCGCGCCCGAGACGCGCGGCGCGCTCTTAGTGTCGGGCGGGACATGTGACCGCTTCTCGCGGTCACTGCCCGCCTGACTGATCCCATCGTTGGCTGAGCCGCGCGCGGCTCGTGCAGGAGCAGGACCGCGCGCGGCGAGAAGGGAGGACCCCGGCCGGCCCCTGGAGAGGGTAAGTACCGCTACAGTACCCCCCCCTGAAGACACGCCCACCGGGCGGGGAGGAGCAGGCCTGGCAGGAAAACGAGCGTGGAAAGAACGCACAAGGCGAGGAGCGTGAACAGCGTCAGCGGAAATCCAACTGCGTTCCTCAGGCCCATAGCCCTTCCAATGTACCAGATATTGGAGGCGACCCCGAAGCAAGCGAGAGTCAATTACAGCCGCCACTTCAAACTCCTCATGGCCCTCCACCGAAACCGGAGGAGGAGGGGGGATATGCCGAGTAAAACGGTTGCACAGGAGGGGTTTTAACAAGGAGGTATGAAACACGTTAGGAATGCGTAGATTTTTTGGAAGATCCAATGCATACGAGACAGGATTAACCACATGTAAGATACGAAAAGGACCAATAAAACGAGGGGCCAACTTCATAGAAGGCACACGAAGACGAATATTGCGAGTAGAAAGCCAAACCCGGTCTCCCACCGCATAGGATGGAGCCGCCCTGCGATGCTTGTCAGCGTGAACCTTCTGGCGAGCAGCTGAGGCCACCAAAGAACACTGAACCTGCTCCCAAGTATTACGTAGACTAGCCAAATGTTCGTCCAGAGCTGGCATGCCCTGTAAGGAGAATGCAGCTGGAAGAACCACGGGATGCCGGCCATAAACAACGTAAAAAGGGCTGTTACCGGAGGATTCATGAGCAGCATTATTACGAGCAAACTCAGCCCAAGGAAGCAGGTCAGCCCAATTGTTCTGATGGTGGGACACGAAACAGCGAAGATACTGCTCCAGAGATTGGTTGGCACGTTCAGCAGCTCCATTAGACTGGGGGTGGTAGGCTGAAGAAAACGAGAGGGAGATACCCATCTCTGCACAAAACGCTCTCCAGAATCTGGAAATAAACTGGCTACCCCTATCGGACACGATCGAAGTGGGAATACCATGCAACCGAAACACCTCCCCGGCAAAGATAGAGGCAAGTTCCTTGGATGATGGCAATTTGACAAGAGACACAAAATGAGCCATCTTAGAAAAACGATCCACAATCATCAGGATGACCGTTTTACCATTAGAGGGAGGTAATTCAACAATAAAATCCATGGATATATTGGACCATGGCCTCTCGGGTATGGGCAACGGATGCAACAACCCACAAGGAACTCTGTGGGAGGACTTCATACTGGCACAAGTGCTACAGGCATTAACGTAATCGGTGACGTCCTTGCGCAAGGAAGCCCACCAGAAATATCTAGAAACTGCTGAGACTGTCTTAGAAATACCAGGGTGTCCAGCAGTTCTAGTGTCATGATATAATGACAAGATGTCTCGTCTCTCTGGTATATCAACGAATAGCTTATCAGCAGGCCTCTCCTCAGGAGCCAAGTTTTGTTTAGCCTGAATAGTCTGTAAGAGAGAAGACGAAATAGAAAGAACAGTAGTCGCTATTATTCTGTCAGGCGGAATGACAGGGGTAACATCGACCTCGAGTTTGTCAGTAGTCTCGAATTGTCTGGACAGAGCGTCAGCTTTAGTATTACGATCACCCGGTCTGTAAGTGATTATGTAATTAAAACGAGACAAAAACAGAGACCACCTGGCCTGCCTAGAAGACAATCTTTTTGCTTCACTAAGGTATGAGAGGTTTTTGTGATCCGTTAAAATGAGGATAGGATCCCTGGTACCCTCTAGCAGATGTCTCCATTCCTTGAGCGCCAAAATGATAGCAAGGAGTTCACGATTGCCTACATCATAATTCCTCTCTGCTTTGGACATCTGTCTGGAAAAGAAGCCACAAGGGTGTAACGGCTTTTCAGGTGAATCTCTTTGAGACAAGATAGCACCTACCCCTATCTCAGAAGCATCAACCTCAAGAATAAAGGGCAGTGAAGGGACAGGATGCTGTAAAACAGGAGCAGAGGCAAATGTAGCTTTCAAGAATTCAAAGGCCTCGAGTGCTTCTGGTTTCCAGACATGAGTATTACCATCCTTCTTGGTCATTCTGGTTATAGGCGCTACAATGGCAGAAAACCCTTTAATAAAACGCCTATAATAATTAGAGAACCCCAGAAAACGCTGAATGGCTTTCAAACCCTGGGGCAGAGGCCATTCCATAATGGCAGACAGTTTCTTGGGATCCATACGAAAACCCTTGGCAGAGATTATATAACCCAAGAATTGGACTTCAGATTGATCAAATGAACATTTTTCGAGTTTGCAATAGAGACCGTTAACCAGAAGAGTTCTCAACACTAATTTAACATGCATGTGATGAGTCTGTAAATCATTAGAATAAATTAATATGTCGTCCAAGTATACTATAACGAATGTATGTATAAATTGACGTAGGACATCATTAATAAATTCTTGAAAAACTGCTGGGGCGTTACAAAGACCAAAGGGCATCACAGTGTACTCGTAGTGGCCACTCCTGGTATTGAAAGCAGTCTTCCACTCGTGATCCTTTTTGATACGTATGAGGTTGTAAGCACCCCTAAGGTCCAATTTAGTAAAAACTGTGGCCTGTTTAAGCCTATCAAAAAGTTCTGTGATCAAAGGTATGGGATACGCATTTTTGACGGTGATTTTATTAAGGCCCCTATAGTCAATACAAGGCCTTAATTCGCCATCTTTCTTAGACACAAAGAAGAACCCAGCCCCTGCCGGGGAAGAGGATCTTCTTATAAATCCCTTCTCTAGAGATTCCTTGATATATTCCTCCATAACCAGATTCTCCTGAGGAGATAAAGGATATATTCTCCCTTTGGGAGGCATCGTACCAGGTAATAAATTAATTGCACAATCGTAAGGCCTGTGAGGTGGCAATCTTTCAGCCTCCCTTTTATCAAAAACAGATTTAAGAGACAGGTACTGAGAGGGTATGATCGTAGGCACGGGAGGAATATGAGTAGAATTCAAAGGGGTGACTTTAACAACACAAGACTCTTGGCAAGAATCACTCCAAGAAACTATTTGTCCTGACTCCCAATCAATGGTGGGATTATGAGTACGTAACCAAGGATACCCTAACACGAGGTGAGAGGAAGGAGAAGTAATGATCTGAAACCGAATGGTCTCAGAGTGTAACACCCCTGTAGACATATGTAGGGGAACAGTCTCATGTGTGATAATAGGAGAGCATAATGGTCTACCATCTATGGCCTCAACGGCCAAGGGTGTCTCCTTCTCTCTGGTGGGTATGTTATTCTCCTTGACAAAACTGGAATCAATAAAGTTTTCGGCCGCTCCGGAATCAACCAGGGCTAGTATATTCCCTGCTATGCAGTTACTATCAAGGTGCAGGGAAACAGGAAGAAGTAACTTATTAAGAGGCAAATGTGAGGACTGTGATGTCACACCCAAGGCCAGTCCTCTATACGGTCTTAGGTGCGATAGTTTCCCGGACGCACGGGACATTCTTGTCTCATATGACCCCTCCTACCACAATAAAGACAAAGTCCCTCCTTTCTCCTATAAAGCTTTTCAGCGTCGGTAAGTTTAGCAACCCCTAACTGCATAGGTTCCTCCTCAGAACCTTTAGATCCCTCGGGAGTCTCAGCTCTAGGGGAGTTAAAGGGAACAAAATGTCTATTTCTGGACCTGGTATATAACCTGTCACGGATCCTGTTATCTATATCGATAAGATAGTCAATCAGGTCCTCCAGGGGTATAGGGAGGTCCTTAGCTGCTACCTCATCTAAGATAGTATCAGACAGACCTTCCATAAAGGCAGTAGTAAGGCCATTATTAGTCCAATCTACCTGTGAGGCAAGGGTCCGGAACTGAATAGCATAATCGGCTACAGATTTAGATCCTTGCTTTATTCTCATTAATGCCCTGGCGGCATTTTTTGA
Source organism: Pelobates fuscus (assembly GCF_036172605.1). NCBI lineage: Eukaryota > Metazoa > Chordata > Amphibia > Anura > Pelobatidae > Pelobates > Pelobates fuscus. The sequence continues at coordinate 263,164,828 of NC_086318.1, forward strand.
CCTTTTAGTCGTGTCAAATGTTCTACGGAACGCTGTGAGGAAGCTATTAAAGTCGTGTACCATAGGCCCGTTAGCCTCCCAAATAGGATTTGCCCATTCTAGTGCCTTATCCGTAAGCTGGTGCATAAGAAAACCCACCTTAGATCTGTCAGTGGGAAATGAACGTGGGTACATTTCGAAGTGGAATTCCACTTGATTAAGGAATCCCCTACATGTCTTAGCGTCCCCTCCATACCTAGGTGGCGGGGTTAGATGTGCAGAAGCATTAGACATATTAGCTGTGTCCGGTATAGGGTTTACAGGAGGCGTAGGTACAGGTACCGGAACAGATCTGGATAACAGTGTCTGGATGGCTTGAGCCATTTGATCCATACGGTGATCCTGTTCTGCGAATCTAGCCTCATGAGTGGCCATCTGTTGACCTAAACCTGCGGGGTCCATGGCCCTATCGTAATGTCACGGTAATATACCCCAACACGCAGGAATAGTTCACAGTCAAGAGACAAGAAACAGAGTTCGTCTACCGGACCTTAGAATGGCCGGACTAGGACGAGAGAAAGACAGAGTCAGAACAAGCCGAGGTCAAGGGAACTGAGAGACAGCGTAACGTAGAACAAGCCGAGGACTGGTACACAGAGGACAAAACAGCGGATAAGCAAGCAAGGATAAGGAGAGAGCGGAGTCAGGAACAAAGCCAAGGTCAAGCACCAAAAAACCAACTGAACGATACAAGCACTAAAGGGAACTGGACAGAAACCACGATAGGGCAAGGAGCAAGGGGAAACAGGTGAGTATAAAAACCCTAAGGTTCACTTTGATTGGCTCCTGTCATATCCACGCCCCCAAAACGTGAGTGAATGGGGAATGTGGCCTGACAGGGGCCAATGGGAGACTGATTCTAATTTAGTCTCCCACTGTCCCTTTAAGAGCGCGCCCGAGACGCGCGGCGCGCTCTTAGTGTCGGGCGGGACATGTGACCGCTTCTCGCGGTCACTGCCCGCCTGACTGATCCCATCGTTGGCTGAGCCGCACGCGGCTCGTGCAGGAGCAGGACCGCGCGCGGCGAGAAGGGAGGACCCCGGCCGGCCCCTGGAGAGGGTAAGTACCGCTACACCGCCTATCCGGAAACTTACTCCGAATTCTCTGATGACTTTTCCACGGGAGAGGACGAAGCAGACCCCCCGGCGGAGCCGACACCAAAACCGGTTCCTCAAAAGGCGGATGCCTCGCCGGTAACGACGGCGGTGTTGAAAGCACTGCTCGCTGATCTCCAACGCGCCCTCCAATCAGATGTAGCGTCCCTACGGGCCGACATCCAAGGACTAACCGGGAGAATGGGAGCACTAGAAACGGAATCTAATAACCAAGCCACGCAACTAGCAGAGCTGCAAACGGAGGTACAGGGTCTCAAAAACCAGAATGAGAGACATGAGCGCCGGTTCGCGGCACTCGAAGATGCAAAGCGGGCAAATAACTTAAAAATCCGAGGCATCCCGGAGAATACCCCAACAGACGAATTACCGCACATGCTAAGGCGCTTGCTGACAGCCCTACTCTCGCCACGACAGGCTAAAACAACACAACTGGATGGCTTCTTCAGAGCCCCAAAGCCAGCTACAGCACCTACCGAAACACCCAGAGACCTAATCATAAAATTTCAGCGCCACAAGGATAAAATGGCGGTCGTGGCGGCAACTAGGGGAAGCTCACCCTATCAGTTTGAAGCGATGGATCTAACATTTTATGCGGACTTAACTGGCAGCACACTCGCCTGGAGACGGTCCCTCAGACCATTCACCATGCTGCTGAGGCTGAAAAATATACCCTACAAGTGGCTGATGACCCGAGCCCTATGGATCCAGAAAGGTGACACCAGACACACAGTAAGCACCCTCACAGAAGCAATGGTGCTATTACCTGCCCTGGGGCTGCCGACGGACTCACTACGCCCCGCTGAAACCCAAAGTACTACCACCTCGACACACACATGGAACCCTGACCGGGTAACCCCCTTCGTCCCACGAGGTCCAACTCGGGAACAACATGACCCAGCAACAACCTGAACTCACAGGCGAGAACCATCACTCTAAGGACTTTACACTAAAGCATGATTTTTTTCTCTTTGTTTTTGCTCTCTCTATAATTTCTCTGATTGCCATGTTTACTAATGTTTAACTATTTACAAGTTGCCAAAACGACTGATCACACTCTCGACACACCTGACTAGACGGCCGAAGGGCCATGAATCACTAACCGCCCCCTCGCCTGGCAGAACTTACACAGGGAACCCGCAACCAGACCCAACAGAGGCAGGCAAACACACCAAGCAAGGCACTGAGCGGCATATCATCCCGCTACAGGGAATATGCCATTTAAATGCACCACTCACTATAAATTTCCCGGGTTATACCACGCACGCCAAACAGATCGGACACAGACACTCACATATATGCCTACAAGCAGCACACACCGCTTATCTCCCGCAAACCGCACTTAGCAAAGGGTCCGACGGAGACAACAAGCTCACACAGGATACCGGGAATGCAATCCCAAGCTATAGAGACCGCTATATATAAAACGACCAAAAACCAAAATGTGTATGATATAACAAGCCACGCAATGTTACCAACTGTTTATTGTTTACTGTTCCAAGTCGCACAGCTGTTGTGGCACTGTGACTTTATATGTTACTCTACGCACAACCAAAATAAAGAATTAAAAAAAAAAAAAAAGATACTTTACTAACTTTTGAACCCCTGGTCTGATCCATGCCATTTTTTAATATGTTGTTCCCCTGAATGGATTGATTGTGGATATGTATTTTTATGTGAATGTATGGTTTTAGAGTTAGGAAAGTTGTGTAAAAGTATATTTTAAACTGTATGCATAATGGGATTATGTGTCACACTAAGGGGAGGGGATGTGTGGGAGGTAACAAAAAATCCCCTCAAAAAGGGGATTATCGCCTAAACGGATTTTATCCTCTTGTAAGTGAAACGGTCCGTTACAGGCCCGACCATAGAATTGGAAACATTTTTAACCTATTTGAATAAATGATTGGGGAATTGTTTTCAACTAAAAATGCCAAAGCCGCAGGCAGATCTCAATAGAACAAAAAGAGCAGCAACGCCCCGACCTTCACAGAGGTCTTTTTCAAGCTGGTCCTGCTCCGGAGCACCGGTGGCTGCTGGGATTGAGTGCGGTTCCTACAATCATCTTTGCAATTGTACGGAAGATCAAGATTTCTCGAGACAGGCTGAAAGAATTAAGGGATAAAGGTAACGGCAGAAATAAAAAAAAAAAAAACAGGAGTGTTATAACATTAAAGGACCCCTATAGGCACCCAGACCACTTCAGCTTAAAAGACCACTATAGTGCCAGGAAGACATACTCGTTTTCCTGGCACTATAGTGCCCTGAGGGTGCTCCCACCCTCAGGGTCCCCCTCCCGCCGGGCTCTGGAGAGTGGAAGGGGTTAAAATCTTACCTTTCTCCTGCGCCGGGCGGAGAGCTTTCCTCCTCCTCTCCTCCTTCCTAGCGACATCATCGGCTGAATGCGCATGTGCAGCCTATAGTGGTCCTTTAATGAAGTGGTCTGAGTGCCAGGTCCACCTAGGATTAACCCTTTCTGCTGTAAACATAGCAGTTGACAGCCGCTAGAGGTGCTTCCGCTCTTCTCTCTGTGATTTTCACATTGAGAAGAAGCCAGCGTCCATAGGAAAGCATTGAGAATGAATGCCAGTATATATATATATATATATATATATATATATATATATATATATATATATATATATATATATATGAAACCAGGGGGCTGCACTCACCTGAACATGCATAAATGGGGTGCTGCTGGGGGCCAATTTATACAATACACAATATCCAGCGCACTCACTTATCCACTAAACAGCAACTTGAATGTTGATAGATTTTATTAGTTTGGGGGTTTTTTTGTTTGCTTTTTTAAACAACTAATATAAGAAAAAAATGTGGGTTTAGTTACATTATATGAATTTTTCCCCCAAGTAAGTGGGTTAATCTCATAAGAGCAGACATTAGAATGTTGGTGTAGGAACTGCCAAAGATGGGGTATATTGACGTTGTGGCAGGCTTATGCAATGTATGATCATATAATGTAACTAAACCCCCATTATTGTTTAGTGGATAAGTGAGTGCGCTGGATATTGCTATATATATATATATATATATATATATATATATTATATAAAATATACAAACCAGTGCACTCGCTTATTAACTAAACAGAGATTTCAAATCCTAAATAGTACCATTTAAAAACACCTCACCTAGGGAGAAAATAATGGGGGTTTGGTTACATTATATGATCATACATTGCATAAGCCTGCCAACTGCATCAAAGTACCCCATTCTTGGCAGGTCCTACTATAGCAGCCTAATGCTTGCTCTAATGAGATTAATCCACTTACTTGGGAAATGCTTCCTTACTGGGACTCTCTGCAAGTCAAGGCTAAATAGGGTCCTGGAATGAGACACCTGTGACAGGGAGGGGTGCAAACCCAGGGGTTGGCCTAGACCCCCACAATTATAAACATATAATATATGCATGTTTAGGTGAGTGCAGCCCTCCTGACTTTGTGTATATATATATATATATATATATATATATATATATATATATATATATATATATATATATATATATATATATATATATATATACACACACACACACACACACACACACACACACACACACACAAGTATGGACAAACAAATAAAAAGCAAAAAAGAAAGTTCAAACATAAATCCAACTGTGAATCCAAATATAAAAACTTTCTGGAAGATAAAACCTCAAAGAGTCAGGGTAGTTCCTCTGGAATGGGGTCAGATCAGAATATTCTTCGCAGCCATATTTGCAACAGAAAGAACTAATGGTACAGATAATGTTTATGGTCCTACTTACAATTGATAGAGGTTAACCTAGCTATAGTCTGAATGGCGTACAGTAGTAAAATACCCACTTACAGGATTCGTAGGATGCAGGGCCGGATTAACATAGGGGCTGATGGAGCTGCAGCTGCAGGCCCATTATTTTTTTTATTTTTTTTACACACACTACTCTTAGGTTTGCCACCTGACTGGTATTTTACTGGCACAGCCGGTACTTGAGGCTAATGGAGATTATTCTGCAATACTAGCACCGGCCAGTAGGGGTCACTGTGTGTGGAGAGAGGCAGGGATAGGAAGTTACAGCATATCCCTGCCTCTCTCTACTACTCACTGATCCATGGGGGAGCAGCAACACAGCACAGAGTCCAGACAGCAGCTCTACAGCTCAGGTAAGTGAGGGATGGGGGAAAGGCAGCAGGGACACATGGGGACACTGAGACACTAGGGGACACATGTGGACACTGAGACACATGTGGACACTGAGACACATGGGGACACAGACACATGGGGACACAGACACATGGGGACACAGACACATGGGGACACAGACACATGGGGACACAGACACATGGGGACACAGACACATGGGGACACAGACACATGGGGACACAGACACATGGGGACACAGACACATGGGGACACAGACACATGGGGACACAGACACTAGGGGACACAGACACTAGGGGACACAGACACTAGGGGACACAGACACTAGGGGACACAGACACTAGGGGACACAGACACTAGGGGACACAGACACTAGGGGACACAGACACTAGGGGACACAGACACTAGGAGACACTGAGACGTTAGGACACATGGGGACACAGACACTGGGAGACCTGGAAACAGACACTTGGGGACACTGAGACACGGAGATACTATGTCCCCCTTTCTCCCAGTGTCCCCCATCCAGTGTTGCTAGTGTCTGTGTCCCCAAGTCTCCTAGTGTCTGTGTCCCATGTCTCTCAGTGTGCCTAGTATCCCCATGTGTCCCTATATGTCCCAGTGTCCCCATGTCTATGTCCACAACTGTCCCCATGTCTCCCAGTGTCCCCAAGTGTGTCTCCCAGCCAGTGTCCCCTAGTCTCCCAGTGTCTGTGTTCCCATGTCTGTGTCCCTAGTGTCTTAGTGTCCCCAAATGTTTCAGTGTTACCATGTCTGTGTCCCTAGTGTCCCCAAATGTTTCAGTATTCCCATGTATCTGTGTTCCTAGTGTCTGTGTGCCTAGTGTCCCCATGTCTCCCAGTGTCTGTGTTCCTAGTGTCTCAGTGTGCCTAGTGTCCCCATGTCTCCCAGTGTCCCCATGTCTATGTCCACAACTGTCCCCATGTCTCCCAGTGTCCCCAAGTGTGTCTCCCAGCCAGTGTCCCCTAGTCTCCCAGTGTCTGTGTTCCCATGTCTGTGTCCCTAGTGTCCCCAAATGTTTCAGTGTTACCATGTCTGTGTCCCTAGTGTCCCCAAATGTTTCAGTATTCCCATGTCTCTGTGTTCCTAGTGTCTGTGTGCCTAGTGTCCCCATGTCTCCCAGTGTCTGTGTTCCTAGTGTCTCAGTGTGCCTAGTGTCCCCATGTCTATGTCCACAACTGTCCCCATGTATCCCAGTGTCCCCAAGTGTGTCTCCCAGCCAGTGTCCCCTAGTCTCCCAGTGTCTGTGTTCCCATGTCTGTGTCCCTAGTGTCCCCAAATGTTTCAATGTCCCCATGTCTCCCAGTGTCTGTGTCCCTAGTGTCTCAGTGTCCCCATTTCTCCCAGTTTCCCTAAATGTCTGTGTCCCCGGGTCTCTCAGTGTCCCCATGTCTCTCTGTGTCCCCAGTATCCTCGTGACATGGGGACACACTGAGACATTGGGAGAAATGGGGACACTTAAACACTGGGAGACTATTGGACTGGGAGACATGGGAACACTTAGACACTGGGTGACTTGCGAGACTGAGACACAGGGAACAATCCATCTATACAGCAGAACCAAACTGAGTAGTTTGTTGATGATTTTACAGAATTTTCTCTGATGTAATTCCTTGTGATTATACAAATGATTAAGGCTGGTATTTTTTTCCAAGAAAGGTGGCAACCCTAACTACTCTTCACATACTCTTGCTTAAAGGAGCACTATAGGGTCAGGAACGCAATCATGTATTTCTGACCCTATTATGTTAAAACCACCACCCTGGCCCCTTCTTGCCTCCCTAAGTATAGTAAAATATAACTTGTATTCAAGTCTGCAGCTGCTGGCTCTGCCTCTGAACTGACTGTCTGCTGACATCATCAGAAGTGGTGGTCTGAGCAAATTACAATACTTCCCCATAGGATTGGCTGAGACTGTCAACTAGGCAGATCAGAGGCAGAGCCAGCACAAGTCCAATGCATCTCCATGAGGAAAGTTCAGTGTCTGCATGCAGAGGGTGGAGACACTGAATGGCAGTGCTGCACACTAGGCAGTACTGCCCCAGGAAGCACCTCTACCAGCCATCTAAGGAGTGGCCAGTGGAGTTATTTTCTCTGAAAAGACAGTGTTTACTACAAAAGGCCTGAATGGAATGATTCTACTTACCAGAACAAATACAATAAGCTGTAGTTGTTCTGGTGACTGTAGTGTCCCTTTAAGTTTGGAAGCTTAAGAGGGATGTATGGGAACAAAACTTGTGTGGACTGGCTGACAATAAAATTAGTTTAGGTAATGCAGACATTGGTCTCTCTAACACTGTGGCATGTCCCCTTTCTTTTACACTCACTACATACACCTTTACTCTGTCCCAGACGATATACCAGGAACTTCTACCTGCTAGTAAGAAGGTAAGGAGACAAGTGGACCAACGAGTGCTAGGGGACAGTCCTTAGAAAGCATGGAGTGAGCGCATCATAAGACGCATTTATGTCAAGCTCAGGGTGCTGCCTGCATAGTATGCCCTTAGTTGGACAGTCTGCAGGATTGGCGGGCAGCCTGACATGCATTAATGCCAGGCTGTCCTTCAAATTCTTTGGACAGACATGCCCCCTTTTGGCAGGTCTGGTCACGTGATTCGCACCAGTGGCCCTCCCTTTTACTCCGCCCATTGACTTCCTGCTTCACTGGACACTGTTAGGGGATATGGATTTACCTGAAAGATAAAGGCATACATTAGAGAGAGATTAGCATAGAGTATGTGTTTTCTTACAGCTGCATCCTATGAGTTTCTCTCCAGCACCATCTCCATCAGATACATGAAGGTATGACGGTTTTAGTGTTTTTGGTCAATAAGATTCCGTAATTCGGCCCATCGTAATTATCAGCACCAGGCCCAGTGTGCTCTTAATCCGGCCCTGGTAGGATGGTGTAGGTAGGCAGATGAATCATCGGTATGAATTTTATAAAAATTATAAAAAAGAGACGGCAATAGTGCTCACAGTATAAAAGGTACCAGGAGTATACAATAATGAATTGGTGCTCACATTTAAAGCGGCACTGTCATGCCGAACTTGCCTTTCCTCAATCTCTTCCTCTTCTCCCCCTCTCTCATGATCTGTTCTTCTTTTCTTCCTGTCTTCTTTAGTTTTCTTTAAAACCATAAGACAAAGTAGGGACTCTTTGCCTTATGGAGGTTTCCTCCGCTTGACTAGCGGAGGAGCAAAGTGTGCTTCATTTCCGCTGGTCAGACCAATTTTCCCATAATTCTTACCTTTCCTCTTTGTGAATTTCTTTTTATTCAGTATTTTCAATTTTATAAGAGACCGTCGGTGTGGACACGCAGGTCCAGCATTGATACGTTTCAATGACTACTTAGAAATGTAGTAGGCTCAAAGAGCAACAGTGGTGGCGTGCAAGTCACCAAGTAAAAACAAGAAACATTTCCCAGTCAGACTCGCAGGTCCTATAACGTGTGTGTTCGGATAGGCCGTTCCCCATAGTTTTTAGTTGCTATAGCCGTTCTGGCTATATTGTGCTATATTGTGGCAGGGGTGGTTCGTATCCTGCTTCAAAACTATTAGCGTGTTGCTCCCTACCGAGTGGGGGAAGTCAGGGTGGTGTTCATGCCCTGTAGGTTCAGACCTAAGGTCTTCGTTGTCAGTGGTGTTATCGTCTGCTATTCTGGCTTGAGTAGTGGTTGTTTACTCTGTCGTGGCCGTGTCTGCCAGCTGACTCTTGTCCTTTCATGGGTGCTGTGTTAGCCCTGCCTCCCCCTGTCCTATGTCTGACAGTGAACCCCTCATTTGTTTCTCATTTTAGGAGTGCCCATCCGCCTAAGATCTCCTCTTCCTCCTCCTCCTCTACCGTGTCGCATCTCTGCTCGCGGGTCCCTTCGGGGGGGGAAGAGGGGTAGTTTTTTTTTGTTCTCTGGTCTTGTTAGTCCTTTGTCTCATCTGTTGTCCTCAGTCAGTTCAACATGTCCTGGAAGTCTGCTTGAGCCGTAGTCAGAATCCAGTGTGTCCAGATCGTCATATACGTCTGAGTCTTCCCCTCTGCCAGCAGGGAGAGCTCTTCTAGTGCTCTCAGCTCCTCCATGCGTTGGTACCACATCACTAGGGGGGGTGCGCTTTGTTTCTTCCAGTAGAGAGGAATTAGGCTTTTGGCCACGTTAAGTATTCGGATAGTTAGGGATTTTTTGTAGGTTGATGTCTTTGTCGTGGTGTGGTGGATGAGAAATGTTGCAGGGTTCATGGGTGGCGGGGTGTCTGAAATTTTTTATGATCTTATGGATGGCCGACCAGTATGGTTGGATAATTGGGCATTCCCACCATATGTGGAGGTGCATCTCCATCATGCGTCGTCCGTCGTGGGGTCGTATATGTGTGTGTGAAGCGGGGTGCGGTACCAGAGGGCTAAGATTTTGGATGCCGTTTCTTTATTTTTTTTATAAATCTCTTTATTAAAGGGTTAATAAGGACGACATGTCAGACTGATAGGACACGCAGGTCCAGCATTTTGAATGAAACAACAAAATATAACAGGTAGATAACGGCTTTGAACATTCACTAGGTGATCAATAGCGGTCTAAACAATAAAATATCCACGACAATTGAGCCTGGTCCTTTATAAGCGCATTTTCAACATGTAAAAAGATATAAGCGGCAGTAATCCTGCCGATAAAACGCTTTATATACTAGATTCTGGGATGAAACGTCTCAGGTATAAACAGGTAATGTCCGGAATCGAGCCCTCCATTACGTACAGTACCCGTTATAAATATCTATTGTGCTATTTGCTCACCTACACACTTAGGTTTGGGAATGCTATATCTGAAAATTAAATGACTAGTGGTATCGATACCAGGGCAAAGAAGAAACAAGCAAAAAAGAAACCCCTGATGTATGAAGAGTGGATTCACGTGCCTTGGTGAAGACCTCAGGCCCCGTGTAAACTTGGGAGACGGGACCTATAACTAATAAAGGCCTCATATGTGACCCATCGACGGTCCCCTCCAACTCAGCTCTGGATCAGGCCAGTTGGCCATTTCAACGCGCATGAAAAAAGAAAAAGCAAAAAGGGGGGGGGGAAACGTGAGGAGGTTCACCATCTCAAGTTTCATAAGTGAAGCGTGTTATGTAAGTTGTAGCGTGTGCTATCAGTGCATAAGCAGGAATTGTGTCGGGGGGGTGTCGCATCTACAACCCACGGTTCGGTGGGTATCATCCCATCATAAGATAGGTAATAATCAAGTCTGATAGTCAGGTAGTTCAGTCCGTGAGCGCTTGCTATACAGTGTTGTTGTCGTGTGTGTGTATCTCGGATCTCCACATCATGTATTAAGGTCGAAGTGTGTAGTCATTATCTCACAGTGAGCGTCTAAAGGACTCCTCCGGTCTGAGTCCGGAACCTCGGCCACCGACATGGGTAGGGAAGGGGGTGAGGGGGGAGAATAGGAATGGAACAGAAAGGGTATTGCTCCCTCTGCCTAACTCGGCACGGCCCTCGCACCCGACGCGCTCCCTGGAGCGCCCCTGTCCTCGCGGCATCGAGAAACATACATGAACCACGGCGTCCACATCTCCGCATGCTTCGTCTCCCTGCCAGTTAGGACAGAGTAGGCTGCTTCAGCACTTTGGATTTCCTCCACCCTAAGAATCCATTCGGATTTGGAAGGTGTATCAGGTTTTTTCCAGTGAGCTGGAACGTTGGCTTTAGCGGCGTTGAGTAAGTGCCGCAATATCGATTTCTTGTACGATGAAATAGAGGACGACGTGATATGCAGAAGGACGAGTTCCGCTGACCAGTCCGGAACGTCCCCCAGGATCTGTACGATTGTGTCCCTGATCATCTCCCAGTACGGGGTTATAGCCGTGCAGGTCCACCAGATGTGTAGAACCGTTCCGCTCGCCTCCTGACATCTCCAGCACACAGAAGGTATGGAGGGGAATATGCGGTGCAATAAGGTCGGCGTCCTATACCAATGGGAGATGAGTTTATAATTCATCTCTTGGTAATAAGAACTCATGGAGCTCTTATGCTGCCATAATAATGCTGTATCCCATTGTTGTACCGTGAGAGATGTTCCAAGTTGTTCTTCCCATTGTCTCTTGAACGTCTGAGACGTTGTTACTTGACTGGTTTGGAGGTATGTATATAGGACCGAGATAGCATGCTCCACAGCCGTGCCTTGGTCGCAGAGGTTCTCGAACCATGTGAGGGGCCTGTGCAGCTTGTCTTTATGAGGTAGTGTTTCATAGAAGTGCTGTAATTGGAAGTATCGAAAGCATATGAGAGGCGTTCGTGGTCTGTCGCCCATCATCGAAGGCAAGGTCCGCAGCCTCCCGCCCTCAAGGGCTCTGTGGATGGGTATATACGTCCCTGTGTCCTGCAAGGGCCAGGCTACGGGGGGAAGTCCCCCACCTATGGCCTCATTATGCGAGATCGGGAGCATCGGGCTCGGGGATGGGGATATGTGATCCAACTGTCTCACAGATCTCCATCCCACCAAAGTCTGGTAGGTCAGTCCCTCGACCGGGTGGCGGGTCGGTGATCGCCTCGGGGAGCCCCATATGGGTTCCTCCAATGATGGGCCTATAAGACCTTTATCAAGTGTCACCCATTGCTTGGTGGAGGGTGTTATATGCCAATCCAGGATGCGTTGCATTATCGCGGCATGGTAGTATTTCTTGAAGTCGGGTAATGCCAACCCACCCTGGGTTCTAGGTCGACAGATGATTTTGTGCCGGATCCGAGATCGACCGCCTCTCCAGACATACTTGAGCACTGCCGTCTTCAGGGTAGAAAAGAAGACCAGCGGTAGAGCTAGAGGTATGGTTTGCATTAGGTACAGAATCCGCGGAAGGATGTTCATCTTGATTACCGCGACTCTGCCGTGCCAAGTGATGTGTGGGTGTGCCCATCTGATGAGGTCCGAAAGTACGGTCTTTAATAAGGGTGCGAAGTTGTGTTGGTACATGCTATTCGGGTCTTCTGACACCCAGACCCCCAGGTATTTCATTTTGTCATGACACCAATGAAATGCGAACTCTGTTTCCAATGAGCGGAATTCCTCTGAGGGGAGCGTGATGTTCAAGACCTCGCATTTCGATACATTGAGCTTAAATCCGGAGATTTGCCCGAATCTATCGAATTCCTTGAGTAGGCACGGCAGCGTGATCCTAGGGCTGCGGACAAAGAAAAGAAGATCATCCGCGTATGCTGCCACTTTGTGTTGTGTCCCTTTCCAATCATAACCATGGATGTCTGGATTGTTGCGAATCGCTTGTAAGAGGGGTTCCAGAGAGAGGGCGAACAATAAGGGCGAGAGCGGGCATCCTTGTCGGGTTCCATTGCTAATTGCGAAATCCCCGGTTGTAGCCCCGTTCACCCTCACAGACGCTCGTGGACTGCTATATAGCGCGGATATCCACGCAAGTAGTCTCTGCCCACAGCCTTGTAAACGGAGGGTCTCTAGCATATACTTCCAGTTGACACGATCAAATGCCTTTTCGGCATCGGTAGACAGCAGGAGCAGTTGTGTCCCCGATTTTCTAGCGTGGTGCTGGATGGAAAAAAGTCTCAATGTGCTATCTCGAGCCTCCCTACCTGGAATAAAGCCTGTCTGGTCAGGATGTATAAGATCCGGGAGCAGATGTTTAAGACGGGTGGCTATGACCTTCGTGAACAGCTTGGCATCGATATTTAGTAAGGAGATCGGCCTGTAGCTACCACATTGTAGGGGGTCTTTCCCCGGTTTCAGTAAGACCGTGATGGTGGCAGCCAGGGATTCCGTCCCCAGGGATCCGCCTTCACCCACCGCATTGACTGCCTTAGAAAGCCAAGGCAACAATGTATTAGTAAAGTTTTTATAGTATCCCGTGGGGAAACCGTCAGGTCCGGGGGCCTTGCCCGTTTTGGAGGTCTTAAGGGCCGCTGACAGTTCTTCTATGGTTATCGGGGCATCCAAACGTGTGGCAGACTCTTGGTCTATCACTTTAGTGATTGTGTCGGTCAAATAGTCCCGTGACGAGTCGTGTACACTCGGGACTGTAGGGGTTCCATTATGACCATAGAGGTTATATAGGCGTTCATAGTACAATCGGAACTCTTCCGCAATTGTCTGCGGGAACTGGGATACTTCTCCCGAGGTCAGCCTGATCTTATGAATTTGTCGTTGGGGTTGGGGGCCTTTCAGTAGTCGTGCCAGATATTTGCCCCATTTGTTGGCGTGTGTGTAGTAGAAACCCTTGGTACGTTGAACCGTGCTAAGATGTCTTTTAAGGATAAGGTCCTTCAACTTCCTCCTCTGCTCCATCAATTCGCCATACGTAGCATTGAGTTGGGAGCGTTTATGTTGGCGTTCCAAGGTAGAGATAGCAGCGTAAACTTCGACCATGTTTTGCATGAGGGCCTTGCGCTTCTGGGACGCGATGCGAATGAGCGTGCCCCGAATTACACTCTTGTGAGCCTCCCAGATGGTGATAGGGGAAGAGTCTGGGGTGTTGTTTTCTCTGAAGTATTGTTCCAGTTCCTCTTGGATTTGCATTTTAACGCCCGGGTCCAGTAGTAGGGATGGGTTGAGTCTCCAGGTCCATTTCTTCGGTCTGTAAAGAGGTGAGTTCAGCTCTATCTCGACTGCGCCGTGATCTGACCAGGTGGTCGTTCCAATGTCGGCCCCGCGGAGATGGGAGAGGCCTTCCCTCGCGATAAAGATATAATCTATGCGTGAATAACGATTATGGAGTGCGGAGTAATAGGTGTAATCCTTTGTTGAGGGATGAAGGGCCCTCCAGCAATCCACTAATCGTAACGAGTCGAGTGACTGCCTTATTGACCTAATGTTGCATTGTGGTATGCAGCTATGACCCGTGGAGGAGTCCAGGGTCGGATCGAGTGGGGCGTTGAAGTCTCCTCCCATCACCAGTATCCCATCCGTGAAGTCCTCCAGTTGGAGTAAGACATTGCGTACAAATGATGCTTGCCTTTTGTTGGGGACATAAATATTCGCTATCGTATATATCTTATCCGCTATGGTGCCTTTGAGGAAGAGATATCTCCCCTGTGAGTCCTGAGCGCGTTCCAGTTCTTTAAAATCCAGTTCCGTCGCAATTAATATGGCTACACCAGATTTGTGAGCTGTAGGGTGGTTGCAAAAGTAGTTAACCGGGTAGTGTCTACTTCGCAGTCCTGGTGCCGAACCCTCCTTGAAATGCGTTTCTTGTAGCAAGGCAATTGAGGTGCGTTTCTTCCTCATTTCCCATAGCAGGTGCGTTCGCCGTTCCGGGATGTTGAGTCCCCTGCAATTCTGGGTGAGGAATCTCAGAGGTGCACTCTGGAATGCCATACTTCCCTATTCGTGCCGGTAGAACTCCCAAACGGAGGAGGACCGTGTGGTATCCCCAAGAAGCCGGGAGGCCAAGGGCGACCGCGCACCCGGCGCGCGGGCCAGGAGCCGAGCGGCGAGAAGGGAGAAGGTGGGGAAAAAAAAAAAAGGGGGGGGGGGAGGGTGTGTGTAGGGAGGGCGAGGGTAGTGGGGGGAAGAGCGGGCAATAGCAGTAGTCGGACGCCGGCGAGCCGGAGTCAGTACAGGAGGGTCAAGCTAACAGTATCTTGTGTATGTGTGGTTAGTCGTGTGACTGTATGTAGGTAATTTCCCAGGAACCAGTGAGCGTCCCAAGTTAGGATTCCCTAAACCAGTTGAAGGAAAATCTCGCGCGGTAACCGGTTGCGGCTGAAGTTAGCTCCGGGACCAGCCCAGGAGACCAAGTTCCTTCCGTCCGGTCACCAAGTGACTTGCGCGAGTAGATGTTGCAGAGAACGTGGGTCAAGCCCCAGCCAAGCGAGGTGTCAGAGAGTCGATGGGTCAATTATGAGGGCTTCCACTCCACCACACCCCCCAGTTTGAGCTTTGAGCAAACAGTAACAACATGGGAACATTGCACGTCATAAGGGGAGCGAGCTGTCAACAAATTTAAACATCATAAATATATATACAATACACAATTCTCCCCATGACCCAACATGAGGATCCCCATCGTACCCGTGTCCCTCTAGCTCCTAGAACCATTGCGCCAGAGGCTTCCCCGGGCGGGAGCAATCGCAGGTGTATCACCATAAGGGGGGGGGGGTGGATGGGGGGGAGATGTGCAGGTCGCACTTGCGTAAGGTGGTTAGAGTTAAGGATAAATGCTGTACCCACTGATGTGAGCCCGTGGGCCTAGGACGTAGCGGGTGGCGAACCATGCAAGTGCTCCCTCTACTGGGGGGGGGGGGGGGGGGAGGGAGAGAGGAGGAGACACGCCAAGTAACCACTGGTAAGTACAAACTTTCATACGCTTTCATGAGCCCGTAGGCTCGGAGTATGGCGGCGATCCTTGTATGTGTTCCATCAATCGGGGGAGGAGGGGGAGGCGGGGGGGGTGCTAGAAACGCCATGGAAGTGAAACGCAGGCCTTCATAACTTTCCGTGCAATACTGATTAACAATGTACTTGGATACTGGCCCAAAATGAGATGCATGTATTAAATCAATAAAACATCACAATGTATGGGAAAAGCATGAAACACAAATCACATTTCCCCCCATCTCCCCTCCCAAAGCCAAACAAGAAGGAACCCGCAGTACCCTGTATGTCCCCGTAGAAGAGTAGTTCCCCGCAACAATTGAACATATGAATCTAGGCATTCTACACCCGGGTGGAACTTATAAGAGGTGCCATCCATAAGGCAACAAGTGTGAGAATCCCTCAATGCCCCCCTTTCCCCCCACCCCAAAGTAAGGCGAACCCGTTTCAACCCTTAAGGAGCTAGCGGTTGGAGATACATATGGGCCAGTGTCGCTATCTCCACGGTACCTCCGCCCATGCCAGAAGCAGGAAATGGTTCCCCCCCCATATATGTGCCCCAATCCCCTCCACCCAAAGCCCGTGTCCTCTCTTATTAAGCCCAAAGTACAAGGTACCTGAAACTGGGTCATAAGTCAAACCTGTGTCCTGTAGATTCTGAGAGGTAGCATCAGCCATCCGGCAGCAGCTTAGGGGCGCATCGTAGTTGGTTAAGGAGGGCGTATGAGGTGTTGAGGGTGCAATAAGGAAAGCCGTCCCGGGGTTGTATCAGGCGTGCCTGGGTCCAGTTTGGCAAACGGTGTCACTCCTCTGGAGACAACGGGTCTCTGTGGCTTCCCATATGTGGAGCAGTGGGTGCTCTCCCGCCCCGATGTCTAGGCCCCCTCTGCGGCCTTGGCGGCGGATTCAAAGGACCAAGGATCCAGTCAGGAACCGGCGGTGAGGGAAGGCCCAATTCTTCCATGAAGCGTGGTACCTCTTCAGGCCACCTAAGAGAGAGCCAGCGGTTTTGATGTCTGACTTGCAGGGAGAAGGGGAATCCCCATTTATAAGGTATGTTGCGGTCTCTCAATATCGTAGTGACCGGTCGTAAGGCCCTCCTGGCTTCAAGCGTCATTGGGGAGAAGTCATTATAAAGAGAGACCTGGGTCCCCCGGAAGGGCCAGGTCTGCCTTTCCCTGGCCTTCAACATTATGGCATTTTTTATCGGGAACGAGTGTAGGCAGCAAATTAGGTCACGCGGGCCCTCCTCTGCTGAGCGGGGCCGCAGGGCTCTGTGTGCTCTTTCAAATTTAATTGCTGTCGGAGGAGATGGTTGCAGGAGAGAGCCAAAGAGGTCAGTAAGTGTAGCCACTGCATCCTCCGGCCCCTCAGCCTCAGGCACCCCGCGGACTCGTATGTTGCATCTTCTACCCCTATTGTCAATATCTTCCATCTGTCGGCGTAGAGAGAGCAGCATCTCGCCCTGACGTGCTACCGCGGTGTCTGTGGCCGTAGCCCTGGCTGTAAGGGCCTCATTCGCTTCCTCCACCACTGTAATGCGGCCTGCCTGCGCGGTGAGGTCGTTGCGCATCTCCGCTATTTCGGACCGCATGGTGTCCTGAATTGTGGCGATAATGGCCTGGAGGTCAGCTTTTGTAACCACTGACTCCTTTAGGTCCTGTAGGGAGGCCTCAATACGGCTCAGGGCTGGTACCTCCGCGTCCGGCGCCGATGTCGTGGGCGCCGCCATCTTGGGGCTTGGAGAGCCTCCGCTCGATCCGGGTTGCGGCTGTAAGAAGCCGTCCAGCGGTCTCTGTTGTGGATTCTTAGGGGGTGTTCCGGGCGTTTTGTGCGCCCCATGAAGTTAGTGGATGCGTGCTTATGTAGCTATTTGGGGTCCGGTGGAGCGGAGCTAACTCTTCACGTGGCCATCTTGGCTAGAGCCGGAACCACGCCCCCTGGATGCCGTTTCTTGTGTCCCACTGGACGGTGCGCAGTGAAGTGAGAGGGTGCATATTTTGTCCCATTGGTTGGGTGTGAATGTGGTGCCTAGAACGGTTTCCCATTTCCCCATGAAGCCTGGGGGGGGTAATCTCCTCATCCGCATGATCATGCCATAGAGCGCTGAGAGGCCCCTCACCATCGGGTCTGGGTCCATGCAGATCTCTTCAAATGCCGTTAAAGGTCTGAGGGTGTGATTGTTTTCAGTGGTCACCTGTATGAACCCTTTCATTTGTCGATATCTGAATTGTAGCATGAATAAATGATTGGTGTTCCCGTCATGGCCTCTAGTGTTTTGATGCGCCCGTTGTCCGTGGCGTGGCAGAGCCTCGGTATTTCGTGTCTCAGTAGTTGAACCAACATCTTCGGTTCCCCTCCCGGTGGGAAGGCCTCATTATGGACCAAGGGAAGCATTGGGAACAGTTTGGTGGTGAGTGAGAGTGGTGTGGCCACTGCTTGCCACACCTGCATGGTTGCTTTAATTAGGGGGTGTGGGGCTGCCAGTTGCCTACCTTGTTGAGGGTCCAGCCAGGGGAGGACCGCTATCGGTCTCTCCACTTGTGCGGATTCCACATCTTTCCATAGTTTCGCCACTCCACTATCCTTTGGATGTGTGTGGCCCTATGATATCTCTTAGAATCTGGCAGGGCAAGACCCAGTGTGAGATCATCATGTTTTATCCTAGCCTTCTGCTTCTGCCAGGTAAACCTAAGGGCCATCGATCTGAGGGAGGTGAAAAAGGCCTCCGGGATGGCAGGGAGGTAACAAGTAAAGAACCCTCGGTAGGATGTTCATCTTGAGCACTCCCACTCTTGCAAACCATGAGAGGCGGACCTGCTCCCATTCCTTTAGGTCTTTCTGTATGGTATTCAACAGCGTTTGGAAGTTAGCCGCGTATAATTGAGCGAGGTCTTTTGTTAGCACCGTGCCGAGGTATTTCAGGGAGGTGTCGGACCATTGAAATGGCAGTTCCTGCTTGAGGGCCGCTGCTCTGGGTCCCGGGACGGAGATGTTGAGGATCATGGATTTGGAGAAGTTGATTTTAAAATTCGACAACTCCCCGTATGTTTCAAACTCTTCCATGATCGCAGGCATGGAGGTTTCTGGCTTAGTTACAAAGAACATTAGATCGTCCGCGTATGCTGCCACTGAGTGTTTCCCTCCTTCCTGCCTTTAATCCCGGGATATCCGGATTGTTTCGGATCAAACTCAGAAATGGTTCCAGGGCCAGCACAAAGAGCAAGGGTAGAGGGGGCCCCACCCCCAGCGTTTTGAGGACCTATAACATAAACTCCCAGGCGATCCGGCCGAAGGCCTTCTCTGCTTCAGTAGAGAGCAGGAGAAGGCCCTCCGGTCTGGTTGTAGCGGTGTGGATCAGGGCAAGCGCTTTGATCGTGTTGTCTCGCGCTTCCCGGTGCGGAGTAAATCCCACTTGGTCCCCATGTACCAAGTCCGGGAGGTGGGCCTGTAGTCTCTGTAAAAGGATCTTGGTGAACAGTTTCAGGTCGCAATTTAGTAGTGATATTGGGCGGTAGTTCGCGCAGTGCTCAGGATCTTTCCCTTCTTTGGGAATCAGGGCGATGTTGGCCGCCAGGGTCTGCGTCGGGAACTGCCGCCCTTCACGGATCGCATTAAGTGCCGTCGTCAGACGTGGGATGAGGAGCTCCGCAAACATTTTGTAGTACCGTGTTGGTAGGCCATCTGGCCCGGGGCTCTAGCCCATCTTGGCCGTTTTGAGAGCCCACGCCACTTCGTGGGTTGCGATTGGTTCGTCCAACTCTGCGCTTGCCTCCTGTGAGAGATGGCTGCCAAGGCGCGGTTCTAGATATTCTGTTATCCTTGTCTTTCTATCTGCAATGTCCCCCTCTCCCCTGTAAGGGTCGAGCGAGTATAGGTCCGGGTAGTATGTCCGAATAGCGTTGGCCATCTCGGCTGGCATGCAGTGTATCCTCCAGTCCCTGTCCCTGATCCTGGGGATGTAGACCGCCGCTCTCTTTTTGAAGATCATGCGGGCAAGTAGGGCACCACATTTGTTAGCATTGGTGTGGAAGAATGCCTTGGAATGTAGGTAGGCTCTATGGTGATTAGCGCTTAGTATGGAGGAAAGTTCCCTCCGGAGTTCCGTCAGTTGTGTCCAGTCTGCTGGCAGGTGGGTTTGTTTGTGTCTGTGTTCCAGTGTCTGTATGTCCGCAATTAAGGTTTTTAGTCTGGCGGCTTTAGCTTTTTTAAGTGCGGCGCCTTTCGGTTCAATCATTTTTATTAGGTTTTATAGGTAACATAAAAAGTACATTACAACACCGTGGGAGGTAGTACAAGGAAAAAAGAACCACCTCCCTCGGAAGACAATACAAGGCAAAGGGAATATCCAATGACATCAATTGTATCTGTAGTATAGCTCTTAGAATATGTACAAAGTTTTAAATATACTAATGACATAACAAGTCTTTTCTGATTTAGGAAACCCATTATCCACATGTACAACAAACATAAAAACATAGCTGGTCAGAAATACAACATTAAGTTATCATGATCAAATTCCCATATCATGGATAAATGACTAATTAACCGACAATACCGTTGACCGTATATGGTCGGGACCTGATCAAATTATGGCCAGATATCCCAAAAAGGACTATCAATAAATCGATTTTACTTTGAGACTGTAAGTTTTCCCAAATAGTTATTCTAATATCACATCAGCCCTTTATTCCTGTCAATAAGCTAAAAGTAGAACGACAGAATATCAGCATTTATTCATATGTAACAAGCCCTTTTACCATCTCCAGTTGGGGTCTTAATTGGGCTTTAATTATACTATTGAAATGTCAAGTCTTCTCTATTTTAGGAAACCCATACCAACCTATATAACTAATGTGGAGACATATATAGCTATTCATGAACGCAACATTAAATAATCCTGTCTAAATTTCCATATCAGAGATAGGAGAAGAGGTATATTTAGCATATTTTACTAATATCCTTATAAATTCAGGATATAGTCAGAATATGGCCAGGAAGCGCAAGAACAGCTAGCTATCCATTATTATATTATACATAGTGACTATAGATAGTCCCATAAAAATAACCAGGTTTTCACTATGAAGTGGCCCCTCATTACGCTTTTATGAGCCTCCCAGAGGCAGAGAGGTGTGACATCAGACGTATCGTTTTCCGTAAAGTATAGCGTCAGTCTGTCCGTAGCTTCTGCTGTCACTACTGGGTCGTTTAGGAGAGATTTGCTAAGTCTCCAGTTGCTGCATGTGGGCCTGTAAAGTGGGGAGGTCAGTGTCATCATAATTGGGGCGTGGTCGGACCATGTCGCCGTTCCAATGTCAGTTCGTCGAACATCGGTCAGGTAGTAATGTGGGATGAGAAAGTAGTCTATTCTGGAGTACGTTTTATTGGGGATAGAATAAAAAGTATAATCACGTTCTACGGGATGCAGTGCCCTCCAGCTATCTACCAGTCGCCTCTCTTTTAGCGTTTTCGCTATGTTAGTTAAAATGTGTTGGGGAGTCGTGGAGTAGGTCCTCCCCCCTCATTATCTTTATGGCACCTACCCACCGCTCAACGGTGGGGGCCGGATAGTATTTTTTTTTATTACAGTGACCAGAACACAGGCTGCTCACTGTTTAGTGGACATGCCCCTACTCGCGGTATAGCAGGTAGGTGTATTCGGGAGATTTTAATCTCCCTCATGCTATTATGGGGGTCATACTGACCTCCATAGAGTGAGGGAGGACATGGGGGGCTTAGGAAGTGGCGGGGTGCACTGCTCCCTGACGCTTCTATTTTTACATATTACAAGGAAGGAGCTGCGCGCCGGTAGCTCCCTCCATGTAATAAACTGCACGAACGAACACTGATATTCAGTGTTAGTTTGTTCGTCTGATTTTTCTTTTCATTCATTCGTCTTTCTCACGAATTAATGAATAGATGAAATTCCCGTTCGCATGTCCAATTGTTTAACTGGGTATGCGCAGGAATTTCACAGTGCTATCTAGTGTGGGCAGATGACGTGTCCCACAAGGACTTCCTCTACCCACACAAAGATGGCGGCGGCCTGAATATAGATCGGGGCAGAAAATAAAGAATAAAAAATAGGTAATCTGGGGGGGGGGCTTGGGAGCATTTGGGGGTGACTAGGGGGTCAGTTAGAAGTTGTGAAGTTGGGGGCGGGGTTAAAAAAAAAAAAAAACGGGATTCGGCCATGACAGTGCAGCTTTAATTGGGCAGACCAACTGCTCGATGTGTAGGCGTAAGTGGTATAATTCCCACTGTGGATTCTTTTAGAGTAATCCTCACTGGAACTTAAAATCAGATGCCAGGTAGAAAATAATAAAAAAGTAAAATGGCACATTCCCAGTGGAAAGAGGCCAAAATACCTTATTAAAATACAATGTAAAATAAACAGTTAAAATATTCACAACGCGTTTCACCAAAGTGGCTCTCTCAAGTGGAGGTAGAAAAAGGTATCGTCTAAATGTCATAATTGATATTGTGAATTAAAAAAAATATATATACAGTCAGGTCCATAAATATTGGGACATCTACGCAATTCAAATCTTTTTGGCTCTATACACCAACACAATGGGTTTGAAATGAAACAAACAAGATGTGCTTTAACTGCAGACTTTCAGCTTTAATTTGAGGGTATTTACACCCAAATCAGGTGAACGGTGTAGGAATTACAACTGTTTGTATATGTGCCTCCCACTTTTTAAGGGACCAAAAGTAATGGGACAGAATAACAGTCATAAATCAAACTTTCACTTTTTAATACTTGGTTGCAAATCCTTTGCAGTCAATTACAGCCTTAAGTCTGGAACGCATAGACATCACCAGACTCTGGGTTTCATCACTGGTGATGCTCTGCCAGGCCTCTACTGCAACGGTCTTGAGTTCCAGCTTGTTCTTGGGGCAATTTCCCTTCAGTTTTGTCTTCATCAAGTGAAATGCATGCTCAATCGGATTCAGGTCAGGTGATTGACTTGGCCATTGCATAAAATTCCACTTCTTTCCCTTAAAAAACTTTTGCAGTATCCTTCGGGTCATTGTCTATCTGCACTGTGAAGCGCCATCCAATGAGTTCTGAAGCATTTGGCTGAATATGAGCAGATAATATTGCCCGATACACTTCAGAATTCATCCTGCTGCTTTTGTCAGCAGTCACATCATCAATAAATACAAGAGAGCCAGTTCCATTGGCAGCCATACATGCCCTCGCCATGACACTACCACCACCATGCTTCACTGATGAGGTGGTATGCTTTGGATCATGATCAGTTCCTTTCCTTCTCCATACTCTTCTCTTCCCATCACTCTGGTACAAGTTGATCTTGGTCTCATCTGTCCATAGGATGTTGTTCCAGAACTGTGAAGACTTTTTTAGATGTGGTTTGGCAAACTCTAATCTGGCCTTCCTGTTTTTGAGGCTCACCAATGGTTTACATCTTGTGGTGAACCCTCTGTATTCACTCTGGTGAAGTCTTCTCTTGATTGTTGTCTTTGACACACATACCCCTACCTCCTGGAAAGTGTTCTTGATCTGGCCAACTGTTGTGAAGGGTGTTTTCTTCACCAAGGAAAGAATTATTCGGTCATCCACCACAGCTTTTTTTCCGTGGTCTTCCGGCTCTTTTGGTGTTGCTGAGCTCACCGGTGAGTTCATTCTTTTCAAAGGATGTTCCAAACAGTTGATTTGGCCACACCTCATGTTTTTGCTCTCTCTGATGGGTTTGTTTTGTTTTTTCAGCCTAATGATGGCTTGCTTCACTGATAGTGACAGCTCTTTGGATCTCATATTGAGAGTTGACAGCAACAGATTCCAAATGCAAATAGTACACTTCGAATGAACTCTGGACCTTTTATCTGCTCCTTGTAAATGGGATAATGAGGAAATAACACACACCTGACCATGGAACAGCTGAGCAGCCAATTGTCCCATTACTTTTGGTCCCTTGAAAAGTGTGAGGCACATTGTGAAGCAATTACCCTTTTATTCGTTATTTCTTCGTTTTTAGATGGAACTACCGAACAAAGACCACCACCTGGCTCATTTAACTTCAAAGCCTGCGTCAATTAAACCCTCTACGTGTGCGGCCAGCGTTCGTACTACCGAACGCCACGTGGCTGAGAAAACCGCGGCCATCTTTTTTCAGACGAACAAAGGCAGCGGGACTTGGTCGTCGAGTGTCTGGAACTAAAAATCGGACACTCGACTTCCCGAACACCGGTCTCAAACACACGAACGCTGGATCTATATGTACCGATTAGCTAGAAGAGCGCTATTCGGTACGGTTGTGCATACGAATGAGGGGAACAAGCGCTGCTAGGAGCCAGGGGAATCCATTCGGTACTTTTATTCGTTTTTCTCCCTTTTCTGAAGTGACCGGCAAAACCACCCAAACTTGTGGAACGATTTTGGGCAGCCCACCCACAGTGAACTGGTCACAGAAGACTTCCATGGTTTTTGAGAACCCCTGAACCGATCTGGGTGAAATTTGAATATGTTGGTCACCCAGATCGGGGCTACCTCATGTATAAAGGGGTATTCCAGATATTGGGGAAAATAGTGATTTTTCTGCCTGGAGATAATCAAATTATTACTTTAGCAGACTTGATTATCTCCAGGGCTAGGGGAGGGAATTGTATGTTTGTGCTGGGTGTGTTTTATGCTTTGACTGTATGAGATTGGTTATATTTTGTCCCTCCCTGTGGGATGTCCCCTTGCATGGGGACTTGCATAAAAGACGGTGTGTGGTAATTAAAGAGAATTCATTTTGTACCCTCCTTCTTGACTTCGACTGATGTTTGGGGATTCGTATGCTTTACTAAGGGAATTATCTTGTAAAGCTATTTGTATTTCGTATGGATTTAGTCTATTTCAACTACCGAACAGAGAGCTATATATACTAGGCTCTGGCGGTTCGGGAGGTAACTACCGAAGGAGGTTTAAATATACTTGGTTTCCTTACAACTGGTGGCAAGCGGAGGGGTTCGAATCCTGAATGGAGGGATTTGAATCCTGAATGGACGTCCCGAACCAAGCAAGAGAATGAATGGCTCAGCAGTACCAGCTACTTAAGAGAACCACGCTAAAGGATTTACTGGAAGCTCGAGGCATAGTGGCAAGTAACAAGAAAAAAGCCACGTTAATTGCAGAATTAATACAGAGCGACAGAACCAGCAGTACAGAAATGGAGCACGAGAAAGAAAGAGATGCAGAAGGACATCAGATGGATGCTCAGTGTATTGGGACCCAATCCATCTACAGAGGCGGTTCTGCAGGTCATGGCACAAGCCAGGCAATCGCAGAAAGAGCGAGAGGACCGAGACAGACCGTCACAGGGGGATTTACTGCACTCCACGGGAAGTACCAATGACCTACCAAAGAAGGTAAATTATGCAGCATTTAAAGCTTTTAATGACAATGAAATGGAAATTGACAGTTATTTGCAAGATTTAGAACGTCAATGTGCACTGGAGGGATTAGACTCCACAAAATGGGCTGCAGTACTTACCAGCAAGTTGTCAGGAAGAGCAGCAGAGGCGTGGCGAGCAGTACCAAATGGGGACATACATAATTATGACAAGATAAAAGACATTTTGTTGGCCAGATATGCTGTAACCCCTGAGGCATACCGAAAAAAGTTTAGGGAACTGCGGAAGACAGGGGGAGATTCCCATACTGAATGAGCTTTTCGGCTACACAGGGCAGCCCGTAATTGGATGCAGGGCTGCCAAGCAACTACCCTGGAGGATGCCTTACAGCTCATGTTATTGGAACAATTCTTTAATCACACTGCAGAGGATATCAAAGATTGGGTGAAGGACAAAGCCAAAAACTGTGGAGGAAGCCGCCAGATTAGCGGATGAATACCAGGACAACAGGAGGAGGGAACAGGGGGTGAGCAGACCAACTTTTAAGCCCAACTACCCGGCTCCAGCAAGCTGGGAAAGGCAACAACCACAACAACCCAGGGCAGCCGCTCATTGTGTGCAGTAGGAAAGCACGACCTGTGTCCCTAACCAAGAAGAACAGTGGAGTGTTTTACACGAGGTCAACCTAGTGCAAGCTGGGGGCGACAACCGGGACCACCACCGCCAATGGATTACAGTGGATGGCGTGGGGGCCCGGGCGCTGAGAGACTCTGGGGCTACCTTAACTGTGGTACAACCTCACACGGTCAAGGCTCAAACCCGCACCGGACGCACAGTCGCTGTAAGGGTGGCTGGGGGTGCTATACACAAACTACCTACAGCTAACGTCCTTGTCGACTGGGGTTCTGGGTCCAAACAGCTGGAGGTCGGCATTATGCAGGAACTGCCAGCCGAGGTCTTATTGGGGAATGACGTTGGCTGTTTAACCTCCCAACTAGCACGAGACACCACTTCCAAAGCATACCCGGTTACCACCCGAGCTCAAGCCAGACTGGAAGCACCGCTGCACTCGGAGGAAAACCAGGTAGGAGTTGAAATACCCCCTTTACCCGACCCCCCTTCCACTTTCTGGGATACGCCCCAGGGTTTTGAACAGGAGCAGAGAACAGACCCCACACTAGAAGGATATATAAAGGCAGTAGACGTAACCCAAGGGAACAACCCGCACAAAAGATTTGAGTGGTATAAGGGATTACTGTATCGAGTGACAGGGGGGTGGGACACGGGGCCACTCAGGTCACCAAAAGACAACTAATCGTACCCGTAAGGTTTGGGCTGAGTTATTAAAACTCAGTCATGACATTCCCCTAGCCGGACATCTAGGGGTTAAAAAGACAAGGGACCGGTTGACCCAAACGTTTTTTTGGCCTAGGGTCACGCAAGACCTTATATATTATTGAAGGACATGTGACATATGTCAAAAGATAGGGAAAACAGGTGACCACCAGAAAGCCAAACTCCACCCTTTACCCATTATAGAAGAGCCATTTCACCGACTAGCGGTGGACTTGATAGGACCTCTCAGCCGACCCAGCCAGTCTGGCAAAAAGTACATTCTGACTGTAGTGGACTACGCCACTAGATACCCAGAAGCGGTCGCTCTCACGAACATAGAGGCAGAGATCTTGTCCGATCGGGGGACTCCACAGCAATCCTGACACAGCAATTGTGGCAGAGCTGCGGAGTGAAACCCCTATTTAGCGCCCCCTACCATCCACAGACTAACCGACTCTGTGAACGTTTCAATGGCATGCTCAAACAGATGCTAAAAACCTTCGCAGAGTCCCACAGGAATTGGGAAAGGTATCTTCCGTTTGCCTACCACGAGGTGCCCCAGGCATCCACTGGGTTTTCCAGAAACTTAGCATTGAGTGAGGTTCCTGTGTTGGCAGCATCCAACCACACTAAACAATTTCTTGTCCACACAGATGCCTCCATGTTTGGGTTGGGAGCTGTGTTGAGCCAAGTGGGAGACGACAGCATGGAACACCCGGTGGCATATCTCAGCCGTAAACTTTTGCCTAGAGAGGTCAGCTATGCCACCGTGGAGAAAGAGTGCCTAGCCCTAGTTTGGGCACTCAAGAAACTTCAGCCCTATCTGTATGGACGGCCATTTACCCTTATGACCGACCACAACCCCTTTGTGTGGCTAAACCGGGTAGCTGGCGACAACCCCGGGCTATTACGGTGGAGCCTAGCCCTTCAGCCCTATAATTTTACAATGCAATAACAGACCGACAGACCGAACTGGACTCTTAAAATACTTTTCTCGGTCATCCCCAAGCCAACCCGACAGGGTCTAGGCGGGTATGCCGACCCATGGACTTATAGGGTAGCAGTGTGAAGCGATTACCCCTTTATTCGTTATTTCTTCGTTTTTCCTTTCGGTAGATGGAACTACCGAACAAAGACCACCCCCTGGCTCATTTAACTTCAAAGCCTGCGTCAATTAAACCCTCTACGTGTGCGGCTAGCGTTCGTACTACCGAACGCCACGTGGCTGAGAAAACCGTGGCCATCTTTTTTCAGACGAACAAAGGCAGCGGGACTTGGTCGTCGAGTGTCTGGAACTAAAAATCGGACACTCGACTTCCCGAACACCGGTCTCAAACACACGAACGCTGGATCTATATGTACCGATTAGCTAGAAGAGCGCTATTTGGTACGGTTGTGCATACGAATGAGGGGAACAAGCGCTGCTAGGAGCCAGGGGAATCCATCCGTACTTTTATTCGTTTTTCTCCCTTTTCTGAAGTGACCGGGAAAACCACCCAAACTTGTGGAACTATTTTCCACCCACGGTGAACCGGTCACAGAAGACTTCCATGGTTTTTGAGAACCCCTGAACCGATCTGAGTGAAATTTGAATATGTTGGTCACCCAGATCGGGGCTATCAGGGGACTGGGGTATGTGGGGCTACCTCATGTATAAAGGGATGTTCCAGATATTAGGGAAAAAAGAAATTTTTCTGCCTGGAGATAATCAAATTATTACTTTAGCAGACTTGATTATCTCCAGGGCTAGGGGAGGGAATTGCATGTTTGTGCTAGGTGTGTTTTATGCTTTGACTGTATGTGATTGGTTATATTTTGTCCCTCCCTGTGGGATGTCCCCTTGCATGGGGACTTGCATAAAAGACGGTGTGTGGTAATTAAAGAGAGTTCATTTTGTACCCTTCTTCTGGACTTCGGCTGATGTTTGGGGATTCGTATGCTTTACTAAGGGAATTATCTTGTAAAGCTATTTGTATTTCGTATGGATTTAGTATATTTCAACTACCGAACGGAGAGCTATATATACTAGGCTCTGGCGGTTCGGGAGGAAACTACAGAAGGAGGTTTAAATATACCGTATATACTCGAGTATAAGAGTTTTTCAGCACATTTTTTGTGCTGAAAAACCCCAACTTGACTTATACTCGAGTCAATGTCTGTATTATGGCAATTTACCTTGCCATAATACAGACTGGGGGCTGGCAGAGCGTTTACTTACCTCTCCTGCACCTCTGTCAGCTCTCAGTGTAAGTCTTGCGAGAGCCGCGGGGTCATAGTGCGGCCGCGAGACTTACACTGGGAGCCGACAGAGGAGCTGACCGGACCGGCGCGGAGGAGAAGGGAGCTGACAGGAGCTGCAGGAGAGGTAAGCGCTCTCTGCCAGCCCCCCTTCACTGAACTGCCAATGCCACTGGACCACCAGGGAGTGAGAGCCCCCCTCCCTGCCATGTATCAAGCAGGGAGTGGGGACGAAAAAATAAATAATAAAATAAAAAATAATTAAATAAAAAATAATACAACAAAAAAAAATTAAAATAATTTAACAAATAATAAAAATGCCCACCCCCCACCAAGGCTCTGCAACACACACACACACTGCACTCATTCTATACACACACTGTACATAAATATTACATTAATATAATTTTTTTAGGATCTAATTTTATTTAGAAATGTACCAGTAGCTGCTGCATTTCCCACCCTAGTCTTATACTCGAGTCAATACGTTTTCCCATTTTTGGGGGGTAAAATTAGGGGTCTGGTCTTATATTCGGGTCGGCTTATACTCGAGTATATACGGTACTTGGTTTCCTTACACACACATATACAAACTGTTGTAATTCCTACACGTTCACCTGATTTGGATGTAAATACCCTCAAATTAAAGCTGAAAGTCTGCAGTTAAAGCACATCTTGTTCATTTCATTTCAAATCCATTGTGGTGGTGTATAGAGCCAAAAAGATTAGAATTGTGTCGATGTCACAATATTTATGGACCTGACTGTAAAATGAAAAAGATCTAGAATGGTAGTAGACCATTGTAGGGACTAGTGTATAAAATTTGGAAGTAAATTGAAGCTTGTAAAGGTGAGAAAATAACGGGTCACGTGACCACGGCCATTTGGATCATTTCGGGCCATGTCACGTGACCACGCGCAATGGGACAAGTGAAATGTAGTGCGGCCAGAGTCTGGTCGCATCCACAAACTACAAGAGAGAGGGAAGTTCCTCCTAAAAGGGGCAGGGAGCTAGTACTGAATATCCTCCTATGAGAAAAATGGATGATATGGAGCATTTAGACTTCACATGGTAGAAGCCATGTTTTTGTAGGGAATGTAGGGAACTGGTAATTAAAGGGGAAAGCAGCATTTTTATAAAATATGCGTAAAAAAGGCTATATTGGCGAGTAAATGGATGTGAATAATAAAACAATCGTATAAATCCTAAAATAAGAAGGACATACATAATATAAACAGGTCAAATATATCTTAATATATAAATAATGAATAAAAACGTATCAGAGATAGGTAAAGCACATTATTAAAGTTGATAAAAGGGAGAGGATATACACACACAAAAAAAAGGCAGTTATAAGTAATTAATAAGATCGAAATCAACATTAAGACATCTGGCATAAGAGTTTCTAAAAGGAAAACCCAATACTCCTTAAAGACACAGCTTCAGAAGCTGGACATACCCTGAAGGACACAAGCAATTTTTGCTGTCTGTGTTAAACTGCAATTTGCATCTCTTAAAGTTACAGGTCACAAACTACAAGGTTTAAAATAAAATTTCAATGTGAAACAATTTTAGAAGTTGGTATGTTTGTCTTGGAAGTTTAATACCCATCACAGAAAAGAAAATTGCCACACAAAAGTATATATTTATATAAAGTAGACATCACAGGCTATTTACCCAAGGTTATTTTGACACTTTTTACGTAGCCATTTCACCACCAATCTCTGCTAAATATTGGAGTGAAATTGTGTTGTTCCTCGATTTTGGCATATACACATATAACAAGGTTTTTGTAATGTGTATTTCATAAAGCTGGTGTGTGCTATCCCTGTACAGAATCCCATATTGTGTTCAGCTACATCTGCGGTGTACAACGATACCCCCATTGTATACATTTGCCACTATTCTGTAAAGCTACAATGCCATATAGGAGATCATGCGATTTCAGTTTCTATAGTTGGAGTTTTCATTGATGGTCATAAGTCTGATTTTGTGGCATTATAGCCACAAACTGTTTAAATAACCCGACAAAGGCCTCCATTTGAGAAAACAGACACTCCAGGGTATCTTATTAGGCATATATTATACCTTAAATTGCCAGCATTTTTTCACCAATTTATTTGAAATTGCAAGACATTTTCTTTTTACATACATGTTGCATTTTCGCTGGGTATTTTGTAGATTTGATAAGTTCCACTGTCATGAATTCCCCCTATGTATGCTCAGTTATATATACTGAGTAAAACAATATGCCCAATGTATGATCTAGACACTATTTTGTGAAGTTACAGTGCTGTAAAAGAGACGTGACAAATTCAGGTTTTTAAGTGTGAATTTACATGGAGGGCTTTAATGGGTCCATATTCTATTTTTAAATATGTTAGCAGGCTGCTTTTTCCAACTATCCCAAAAAGGCATACTATTTCTTAAATGAGACACCCAAGGGTATTTCAAAAGGCACATTTTGAACCTTAGTGTTGGATAATTTTTCTGCTAGCTTGTATCAAATGTAGTGGTAATAAGCATTTTTTTCTGCCTTTTTGACACACACGGTGAGTTTGTACTGTATATTTTGCAAATATTATGTGTGCAACGGCTTTATAATACTTCATATGTTGCTCAGCTATGTTGCCTGAGTACAGCAATACCCCTGTATGTACCTTTGCCAGGTATATGTGGACATTGAAGGGGCACATTTCAGACACAGCCATTGCAGTTTTTTCAAACTTTGAATTTTTACGCTGTGTAGTTACCCCACTTTGGAGTTTTGCAAGCTACATATTCCAACTACCCTACACAGACATTCCATTTATTAAAGAAGAAACCCGAGGGTATTTCAAAAGGCATATTTTGAACCTTAGCGTGAAATCATTTTTCCGCTAGCTTGTGTACCAAGTGTAGTGGTAAGGATTTTCTTATGCCTTTTTGACACAGTGAGTTTGTACTGTATATTTTGCAAACCTCCCGATCAGAGAGATCACACGGGCTGAATTAGTAAAACTGCTTGCTGTTGTATGCCTCTAACACGGAGACACACTACAGGAACATTAAGCCCACGATTGAGGCAATCTGGGGTTAATTTTAGTATTTGACGGACATTTTCCGTCCTGCGTCCTTAAGGGGAGTACTGCAATGACAGAAAATTTTGTCCAGTTTCCTTAACGCCATTATGGCGTTCTATGCCGTCCCACATTAAATGGTTTAAAGCCGTTGAGGCGGCATAGAACACCGTAACGGCTTTCAGCCCCTGGAGGTCCACGGTACTCACCACCGCCGTGATCCTCTTCTGGAGGGCTGCCTGACAGCCCAGGCAGCTCTCCCACGGCAAATGAGGCCCACGGGGGCCATGTGATCTCTCTCAAAGAGCGATCACATGGCCCCCTATAGCTGGTTGTGGATCTGCCAGCAGGGGGACTGTCTGAAATGTCAGACAGTCCCCCTGCTGGTGGGAAGAAGTAATAAAAAAATAAACATGTTAAAAGAAATTAAATGTATTTATATATATATACAATATATATATATATATATATATATATATATATATATATATATATATATATATATATACACACACACACCATATATGTAACGTGATACGTTATTTATTTTAATATAAGTACATATATTAAACATAAAATATACTTAGAATGTCGTTACACACATACACACACACACACACACACGCATACATAATTCACGCTGGGTCCCGCACTCCTGCTCCCAGTCTTGTTTATTGCCTAGGTGCCACTCCGACCTCAAAATATAAAATACCTTGTTGAAAGTGCACTCACAGGACTCGATACTGTTGCCACAAAGGTGCCATTTATTCAAGCTTCAAAAAGTTGATTACATATGTCAACGTTTCAGTCCACTAGGGACTTTTTTCAAGACCCTAGTGGACTGAAACGTTGACATATGTAATCAACTTTTTGAAGCTTGAATAAATGGCACATTTGTGGCAACAATATCGAGTCCTGTGAGTGCACTTTCAACAAGGTATTATATATATATATATTTTTACAATAGTAAATCAATAAAATAAATAAAATATTTTAAAAAAATTAAATACATTATATATATACATATGTAATCTCATTCTAACTGTATTTTGTTATTAATACATATACATTATATATATATATTATATATATATATATGTAACAAAATACACTTAGAATGACATTCTATATATATCGTATTTTTCACTCCATAAGACGCACCTCACCATAAGACGCACCTAGTTTTTAGAGGAAGAAACCCAGAAAAAAAATATTCTGAACAAACTGCCCCATAGTGTTTCTTATGGGACAGTTTGTTCAGAATATTTTTTTTCTCCCCCCTCCCATAGTCTTCTCCTCTCTCCCCATAGTCTTCACCCCCCCCCTCCCTCCCTCCCCATAGTCTTCACCCCCCCCCCCTCCCTCCCCATAGTCTTCACCCCCCCCCCCTCCCTCCCCATAGTCTTCACCCCCCCCCCCTCCCTCCCCATAGTCTTCACCCCCCCCCCCTCCCTCCCCATAGTCTTCACCCCCCCCCCCTCCCTCCCCATAGTCTTCACCCCCCCCCCTCCCTCCCCATAGTCTTCACCCCCCCCCCTCCCTCCCCATAGTCTTCACCCCCCCCCCTCCCTCCCCATAGTCTTCACCCCCCCCCCCTCCCTCCCCATAGTCTTCGTCCCCCCCCTCCCTCCCCATAGTCTTCGTCCCCCCCCTCCCTCCCCATAGTCTTCGTCCCCCCCCTCCCTCCCCATAGTCTTCGTCCCCCCCCTCCCTCCCCATAGTCTTCGTCCCCCCCTCCCTCCCCATAGTCTTCGTCCCCCCCTCCCTCCCCATAGTCTGTCCCCCCCCTCCCTCCCCATAGTCTTTGTCCCCCCCTCCCTCCCCATAGTCTTTGTCCCCCCCTCCCTCCCCATAGTCTTTGTCCCCCCCTCCCTCCCCATAGTCTTTGTCCCCCCCCTCCCTCCCCATAGTCTTTGTCCCCCCCCTCCCTCCCCATAGTCTTTGTCCCCCCCCTCCCTCCCCATAGTCTTTGTCCCCCCCCTCCCTCCCCATAGTCTTTGTCCCCCCCCTCCCTCCCCATAGTCTTTGTCCCCCCCCTCCCTCCCCATAGTCTTTGTCCCCCCCCTCCCTCCCCATAGTCTTTGTCCCCCCCTCCCTCCCCATAGTCTTTGTCCCCCCCTCCCTCCCCATAGTCTTTGTCCCCCCCCTCCCTCCCCATAGTCTTTGTCCCCCCCCTCCCTCCCCATAGTCTTTGTCCCCCCCCTCCCTCCCCATAGTCTTTGTCCCCCCCCTCCCTCCCCATAGTCTTTGTCCCCCCCCTCCCTCCCCATAGTCTTTGTCCCCCCCCTCCCTCCCCATAGTCTTTGTCCCCCCCCTCCCCATAGTCTTCGTCCCCCCCTCCCTCCCCATAGTCTTCGTCCCCCCCTCCCTCCCCATAGTCTTCGTCCCCCCTCCCTCCCCATAGTCTTCGTCCCCCCCTCCCTCCCCATAGTCTTCGTCCCCCCCCTCCCTCCCCATAGTCTTCGTCCCCCCCCTCCCTCCCCATAGTCTTCGTCCCCCCCCTCCCTCTTCTCTCCCATATTGTCCCCCTCCCCTTGTCCCATAATTACTTACCTGTCTTGTAGCGTTGGCCGGCAGCACAGGGCGCACCGCGGTACTGGAACTTCAATTTCAGGTTCCGGTTTCCGGCGGGACTGAAAGGAAGTGTGCACACTGAGCTGAGTGTGCACTTCCTTTCAGTCCCGCCGGAAACCGGAACCTGGAATTGAAGTTCCAGTACCGCGGTGCGCCCTGTGCTGCCGGCCAACCCTACAAGACAGGTAAGTAAAACTTCATATTCGCTCCATAAGACGCACAGACATTTCCCCTCACTTTTGAGGGGAAAAAAAGTGCGTCTTATGGAGCGAAAAATACGGTATATATAAAATACAAATAACAGTAAATATTTATACATAAATAACTACATAAGTATACACGTAGAATTTTAATACATACATATGTATATATATATTAATTCTACGTGTATGCTTATGTAATATTTTAACATAATTATGAGATTTAATTAATTAAAATGCGATTGAAGTGCCTGACAACCCAGGCAGCAAGTGCAGAGAATTAAATTTGCACGTGCTATATTTAACCCTGTAACTTTCCAAGACACCATAAAATCTGTACATGGGGGTACTGTTTTACTCGGGAGACTTCGCTGAACACAAATATTAGTGTTTCACAATGATAAATTGTATTACAACAATGATATACTTTAGTAAAAGTTTTTTTGCATTTTTCACACACGAACGGCACTTTTACTGATGATATTATTGTTGTAATAGGTTTTACTGTTTTGAAACACTTATGTTTGTGT
The DNA here is from genome assembly GCF_036172605.1 of Pelobates fuscus. Taxonomy (NCBI): domain Eukaryota; kingdom Metazoa; phylum Chordata; class Amphibia; order Anura; family Pelobatidae; genus Pelobates; species Pelobates fuscus. The sequence continues at coordinate 263,199,791 of NC_086318.1, forward strand.
TCAGTGAAGTCTCCCAAGTATAACAGTACCCCCTATGTACAGGTTTTATGGTGTTTTGGAAAGTTACAGAGTCAAATATAAGGCTTACATTTCATTTTTTTCACATTGAAATTTGCCAGATTGGTTACGTTGCATTTGAGAGCGTATGGTAGCCCAGGAATGAGAATTACCCCCATGATAGCATATCATTTGATAAAGTAGACAACCCAAGGTATTGCAAATGGGATATGTCCAGTCATTTTTAGTAGCCACTTAGTCACAAACACTGGCCAAATATTCGTTTTTTTGCTTTTTTCACACAAAAACTAATATGAACGCTAACTATAAAAGACTGGACATACCCCACTTGCAATACCTTGGGTTGTCTACTTTTGCAAATGGTATGCCATCACGGGGGTAAATCTCATTCCTGGGCTACCACACGGTCTTAAAGGCAACATAACCAACCTGGCTAATTTCAATTTGAAAAAATAGAAAAATGGAATGTGCTATATTTGACCCTTTAACTTCCCAAAACACCGTAAAAACTGTTAATAGGGGGTATTGTTGTACTCGTGAGACTTTGCTGAATCCAAATATGTGGGGGTTTTTTGCAGTTAAAGCCAATGGTATTCTGATATTTACTTCAGATGGCTCGGGGCTACGTATTAGACTTTCATCCTACACCAACACAGGTTCACCTTCCCCCGATCGCCGTGCCGTCAAGGGAACATCAGTTTCAAATAGATGCCGAAATCCAGGCCCTTTTCAAAAAGGGTGCAGTCCAGTGGGCACCAGACGTCGAGAGTTTCTTCAGATATGATGTGCAGACGATTCCTGAGATTTCTCTGGAAGGGCAGAGCTTGCCAGTTCACCTGCCTACCCTTTTGCCTCAGCTCGGAACCTTGGTGTTTCACCAAACTGCTAAAACCGGTGAAGGCACAACTTCGGTCCAGGGGTGTACGTTGTATCATCTACCTGGACGATCTACTGAGATTTTGCTAGGAACTCTCCACACTGAAATCTCACTCTCTGCGATCTCCTTGTTCGAGTTGCTGGGTTTCGTGGTCAACCTGGAGAAAATCGGTCCTCGCACCGACACAGGTGATAGACTTCTTGGGTTTCCAAGTAGATGCGACAGAGTGCCTCCTACGCCTTCCTCAGTCAAAGATCTCCACCATTCGGAAGGAAATCCGAATGATTCTGAGGCAGGACCAGATCCCAGTGCGAATGTTGGCTCGGGTAGTGGGACTTCTCTCCGCATCGATACAGACGATCTTTCCGGGACCCCTTCACTACAGGGCCATTCAACGCCTAAGGGCCAGATTCCTGTGGAGGAGGCCCTCCTACGACCAAGGGATCCTTCTCACACCGGAGGTCAAGAGCGAGCTTCATTGGTGGCTACTGCACATGTCAGCCTGGAACGGCAAGGCGATGTTCGGCCCGACCCCGGATTTCAGACTGGAGTCGAATGCTAGTCTCTGGGGTTGGGGATCCACTTGTGCGAACTCCTCCACAGGAGGCACCGGGTCGGAAATGGAGACAGAATACCACATAAATTGACTAGAATTGATTGCGGGCTTGTTTGCAATACGGAGCCTTGCAAACCAAGGCTCGGAGGTGCAATACATCAGCCGCCTCGGTGGGGTCCGCTCTCTGATACATTCGGAGGTAATGAAGGACATCTACAGCTTTTGTTTCTAACGCAACATCAAACTCCAGGTGGAGTATCTCCCAGGAGTGTCGAACCTGACGGCAGACTGGTTCTCGAGACATTGAATTGACTAAAGCAATTGGATGCTCCATCGCTCCGTTTTCCTCGAGGTTGCGGACCAGAGGGCCCGTTCACAGTGGATCTTTTTGCCTCCCGGACGAACTTCAGGTCCCAACTTATTTCAGTTGGCTCCCGGATCCGGAGTGCACATCGATGGATCCGGGAATGGCCATCTCAGGGAGCTTATGAACGTCGTCAACGTGTGTCATTAGTGTTACTGACCACCCTTTGGCAAGGCCAGGTCTGGTTCCCGGAGCTTCTGGAACTTTCGCATCAGGACCCACTCCTCCTGCCTTCCCTACACACACTCCTCTCGGACCCACGAGGCAATCCTCATCCCCTTGTGGAGGACGGCCACCTCTGCTTAGTGTATATAATCTTAATTTTATTAATTACAGGAGGCGAATATTTCCCTCCCAGTTTTTCACCCTACCTTTTTTCTGTTTTGTCAGGTGATTTGGGTCTATCAGGTAAATACACTGGTTTACACTTCTGTCTGTCACATAGTTCTTTTTGGAGTATACTTCTGGAATGTTCGGATGAAATTCCTGTTAATTTTAGTAATGGTTAACTTTACTCTGGGTGGATGCGTGTCTTTTTTCTAAGTGCATTTCACTAGTTAACCAATTTTTCGATTCTGTTGATCTCGTTTCAGTTTAAAGCTTCATCTTTGGTAACATGTTTGAACCACTTCTCCGGATGATGCTCATCAGTTGGCTCCAGTTTCTTCTGGGAATCCAGTTATTTTGTTTTGTTTATACTGTCATTTGTTTTGTCGGAACTTTAAGAGGAAGTAGTTGATTGAGGGACCTTTATTGTGCATTACCTTTTTTTCTGATTGGTTGTTTTCGCTCCATGTACACAAAACAGAACAAGTAAATTAAAGTGCTTGACCAATGTCTAAAAAAAATAGTCTGATATAGTGAATTTAAAAATCAAAAAGCAGCTCCTTTTAAAGTGTAACAGCTCTCAACACCCATATAAGAAATAGAAAAGGAAGAAATCAGGTGGGTGCATAAATTAGGAACTTTAGAACCAACGGTGCTTAATATTGAATTTGATTTGTATAATTTTTTTTTTAAGGAATAGTAAAGAGAAAAAAACTTTTATAATATTTTTTATACAGGCATATATTCTTCGTAGTATATACCAATGTATATTTTTCTTTAATGAGTAGTTTGTTTTTTTATATACTGATCTGTTCTGTGTGGGTTTTTTTTTTATATATATTGATCTGTTCTGTATGTTTTAATAGTAGGAGTTTCTTAAGATATTCTGCAATATATAATAATGTTTTTATGTATATCACAATTGAATGTTTAGTGGATACACCACTATGACCAAGAACTCATTTACATAAAGTTTTGAGCAGGAACCAATGAACAGTCATAAAAAAACTTTGACACACCCATCGTGGGAATATTTAAAAGCAAGACAGCAGCAGGAAGGGGAGTGATCCAAGGAAGCAGATTTTAGGCGAAACGCGTCATCATGTAGAATCCCGTTATCACACACGTTATCAAGACGTCACGGATGTAGCTCCGCCCACCAGGAAGTGTTTGAGATTCACAGCCTGTGTCTTCGCTAAGCCGGCAGCGAACAGGAGGGACTGTATCCGAGCACAGGGAAGGAGGTCCAGTCAGAAAGTGATGGGCATAGAGTGTTTTTATGGATATTTTCCGAAATAAAGAAGTTTGAATTCACTTGCTTCTACATTATTTTCCTTGCTGCTGCTACTGATTGGAGTGGAGTGCAAATATACGTGCTGACAGAGCAGGCTCCTTTCCTCTCCACTTGCGAGTGGTATTTCAACATTAGCCTTTTCATATATTTTTTGTTCTTACTGTATTACACTTTTTTTGTTTGTTTATATTATATGTTTCTGCGAATTTTGAAGGTGATATAAAACACACCTCTGTTTTTATAATTTCTGGCGCTACCTTTATCCCCCGTTTGACTTATCCATGTTGTTTATAAAGCTTAGAGGGAGCCTTATGTTTTAAGGTGTGTCACCTACTCTAATATATATAGAAATC